>NW_026988432.1:3690000-3822500 GCF_030222135.1 Aotus nancymaae | reverse complement strand
ATTGGCAAAACTTTCGTAAGTTGGAACCAATGCACGTATCCCGGTTTAGTTTCTCCTCTGGTAAATTCCATTTTCTCAATTTCAGTCACTTCTCACATGTAGGGTATGTTAGGTGTTTATAGCTGATCTTTACTGACTTTGGAATAAATTTATGCTTGCATTTCAAATCAGTTGTATAAGCTGTGACTGGTCATATTTTATAAAAACAAGCTATTAGCAAAGCTTACTAGATATGGATTGGTTGAAAAATGGAAAATTCTAGAGAATAGAAATTTATTAAACAATTTATATTTGACTCCACCCTTATGATCTGTGTTTAGATTTGTAGAATTCACTGAGCATGGTTTGTGGGATGTGACATTTTGTTGGGTCAAATTAAGCCCATCAAGATAACCATAGATGTCTGTGGTGAGGAAATTGATGTCATTACAGTTCTCTTGGATATATGGTTTCCAGTCAAATTATCTGGTCGCTTTGAAGTTTTCCGTTTGCCTAGTATAGATTATGCTGCTTTAGTTGCAGATATTTCAAGTTGAATCGCTTTAAAAGTTTATTCAGGCGTCATATTCTCAGTTTTCTATATTTTGAGTAACAAAAGAATATTGTATCCCTTAAATCTGCCATTTGCCAACTGAAGTTATGTTTAGACATCTAGAAATAATGGGCCTTTTTATGTCTTTGGTTTATAAAAGTGAAATTTTTTTCTATCTTCAGTATATTATTAATATATATTTATAAAACTCTTGTGAAATATTACCAACCATAAAATTTGAATCCATTTTGTACTCAAATCTTTAGTATAGGGACAGTGGGTTTTTAGCAATTAAATACTAAATATATTTAACATGTATTAATATGCTCATATATTGAATCTTCACATATCAATTTCAGTAATGTCTTTTACAAAATAGTGATACTACAAACTAACATGTTTGAAAAAAGCTCATGCTTATACATTATTTAAAACATCAGTAGATTGTCAAAAACTAATTATGTGCACTTAGTATTTCCCTATGATAACTTATTGAAGTGGTGTATGCTATTTGAAATAAAATGATTATTTTAGCTTTTTTTAGAAAAAAATTTGAATTTACATTGTTGGCTTACATTTTATAATGAACATATTAATATATTATTCATTGGACTCCTTTTTTGAGTGGAATTTATGTCCGTTGATATAATTTTAATGAGCGCTCAATTACAAATTTTTAAGTATCCGTACTTCAAAATATTTAATTTTACATTAGCAATAACAGATTTGAAATCATGGCATTGACAATCATGGGTCTTGTTAATTCTAGGAATAATTCTGATGCTGATGATTTATACTAAAAAAGAGAAATTGGTAGTAGGCATGTTATTAGAACTTTGTTATTGAAGGACTATTTGAGGAAGTATAAAATACAGGATAATATTTTAATTTCATGACATCAAGAATAATCTTCTTATTTACCAGTAGGTATAGTTAGTCCTATTGGTATTCCTTCTAATGTGATTATGGCAGTAAACATGGCAGCAACTCTGGCATTTAAGTAGAATTATTTTTAATGGTTTTTAACAGAAAAATAAAGGCAATGTTTTGACCAAACTTTAAATAATTCTTTTTGATTTCATTTCTGTGAAAATTATTTCAGTGCCAAACTGAAAAATATAGTGCAAAAACTGTGGTTATACCTTTAGTTTATAATTTGGTAACTAAAGGGACTCACTTGTCAGCTAATTTAACTTAAAACTTTTAGTAATTTTGGAATTTGTATAGCCACATGATTTAAGAACGTAAGCCTTGCGAGAAATAGGATAATAGACCAAGAAATTATCTTAGTGATAGAAAAGTTTAAGTAGAAAATTTATATTAAAAATAACATATTAAACTACTATATAATACATCTTTACAAATTTGAGATCATGAGGCCGATAAAATAAATTAAATTTGTCTTATATCTAAGATAGTTCATTTTTCTGGTCTGCTGTATTAGGCACAAAGAATACTGGTTTCTTAGAAACATGATATTAAACATTTGTTTTAACTGTTCATTTCCAGTAGATGGCTATAGTTCACTACCAAATTGAACTTATAATAGATTTTTTACAGTAACTAAAAAAGAAGATGAAGGTTGAATTACTATAAATGAGTTGCCCTGTACATTTTTCTTATTTCATGTGCTTAGTCATCTAATGTCGTTATTTTTTAAAGAACATATTTTAAAAATGACTGAAAAGTGGCATTTGACTTTTCCCTCTTCGATCAATGTGTGATAATGCCATTATTTATTTTGGCTTGTTCCAAATAATTTACCCTTAAAATTTCTGTATTATGTGAGAAATATTTGTAATTATTGAACTGTGTAAAAAATGCATTATTATAAGAATCCTTATATATTCTGTAAGTTACTGCATCTCTAAATTCAGTCATTTTATTTTAGCCTTTAAGTTGAAACGCTGTGAGTCATTTATCACTGGGCTGGCTAAGTTTCATGGCTTCTGCTAAGCATTATTTCAAATGCAACACACAAATATGCATATATATTAGTATATATGTTTTTCACTCATCTGGATCTGTACTTACTTTAGAACATAATTTAATCTAAAATAATATAGATACAAATTTATTATTTGAAAAAATATGCATTACTTTATGAAGTACTTAAAATATGCCTTGCAACTTGGCTGGTATCTATCCACTAGATTATAGAAATAGCTTGCACGCATAGCATGAGATGATAAGTACCACTATTGACTCTTATCCCTTATTCAGAAATATAACTGTATGATGTCTGAGTCAATGATACTCAATTTATTGTGTATGTGTGGGTTTTGCATGCAACAGAAAATTTGAAAAGGGCTAAACATTTTCCCCTCTCCTCAGACTACTACATAATTTGTCTACTTCCAATGAATATTTGTTTTTCTTTATTTGAGGTGTGTGGGTGTGAGTGCACACATGTGCGTATGCTCATGCTCACATATATAAAATTGATGTGATTTTTTTGTCCTGCAGGTATTGATACAATCAATTGGTTCAGGGTTTCACTTGTTGTTTTATTTTACAGATGAAAACGTTGGTTTTGTGTGATATGGTGAGACTGCAATATTAGATCCCTTTTAAAATCAACTGCCAGTTTGTATGGCTGGCTACAACTGCTTAATCTATTATTAATAAGCATTTTTTCAACTATATAAATTATAAAAATAATACCTAAGATTGTAGGAGAATTTTATATTTAGAGTTTGTGTATAAATTTTGTAATCTCTTGAAGAGAAATGAATTATTATTTTTATTTTTTATTGCTACTTCTGTATATATTTATCATTATAATAGAAGCAGGTTAAGAAATGGGCCACAATCGTAACTAATTAAAAGAAGTTTTACTCACACATTTGTTAAAGGATAGTTGAAATATTCAGATGCGTCTTTGTGAATCAAAGAACTTACAATTGAAAACTTCAGTTAGGTTGCTTTACATAAAAATAACTGATTTATTTTTCTAAGATACTAACATATTAATGTGAGGGTTTTTTGGTGTACAGTTAATTTTTTGGGATATATGTCAGTGTTCACATACATACATACATACATACATACTTATATGCATACATACTCACATACGTACATACATACATACTTACATATATTTATACACATTTAAAAAAATCTTTTTTGTCAAAGACCTTAAAGGACAAAGGATATTTGACCCCATCCTGAGACTGTGCAATGTAAGTTTACAAAAAGGATCAAGGAGCACAGATTTTAATAATGCAAACAATATTAGTCCTGTCCCCTCTGGCGTTACGAACCTGGACATACTGATTGTATACTTTGATTCCTAAACCATGGAGATGTATGAGATGCCCTGGGGAGCACCTGGCCAAGCTAAGAACATTTCAGTGATTACAACGATAGTGCCTAGAGGGCAATTAAGGGACAGGGCAGGAGATCTACAGTAATGAGTCCCTGTAGCACCTAATGAACCACAGAAAGGGAAGTGGAGAATTAGGATCAAATGTAGCTGAGTGAGGAAGATTGTTGAGCAATGTGTAGATTATTTACCAAGAATATGGCTTTTGTGCTTTGATATTTATGTAATCAGGTAGATTTAAAAATCCTGTCACTTAATGTATGTAACATATTCTTTTAGATTAATTTAATAATTTACGTTTTATGAATAAAAGCCATTGTTGTTTTCCTGTATTACTTATTACTGTGTTGAGGTTTGATTTAAATGATATACTACCTTTGAATGAACATTTTAGTTATTTTCCTCCCTATTGAGTTTGTAGGTGTGTTTTTATTTTGCTAATATAAGATAGTAATTCCAGCCAAGCGTTGAACTAGTTTTTTTTTTTTTTTAAATGTCTGTGTAGTCTTCCTGTTTGTTTATGAATTATTTTTTTCTGGAGTTGTTTGTATCTACAATGGAAGGCAGAGTTTTCTTGATTTAATTCAAGCCTGTGGAAACTAAAATTGAGAGTAATTTCTTGAAATAGATCTTTTTTGTATAATTGTGTAAAATGATGATAGAAGAAAAATTTTGTATAGTAAGTGTAATTTACACAGGAGTCTTAAGTAGATTTAAAATCAGGTTATTTCACTGCTCAATTTTCTGACTTATCCTTCTTAAAAACAGATTAATGGCATAATTCAGATATATTTGTGTCATTTTCTGTTTGTCCACTTGCATTATTGTGTAGGGAAAAAAAGAGAGAGTGAAAAGGGAAAGTGCTACGAGCTTGAGATTTGATGCGATAAACCTAGTTGCTTTGCCATGAGTCTCCTCCAACCCTGCTGCTGTGTACAGGTATGAATGTATGGCCTCTCCTACCTCATTGGTCTTTGCGATGCTGTATGCTCAGCTATACAGATGAGAGCCGTGAGAGAACTAACTGGCTGGAAAGTGTTCACCTACACCTTGGTTCCTGGCTTTCGTTCCTCGGCATTGTCTGAATCACTTCTTATGCCCCGCTGCGGCAGCAGTGTTTACGCTGCACTTGTTCCATGTTCCATCAAACACTGCCGTCCACCATGGGAGGTCTGCAGTGCTGTTCTTGCGTGACCACTAGGGGGAGTCAGGGAGTGTCCCTAGAATTCCTCCCCCACCCCTCCTTCCTATCTTCTCAGTCCTCTTGCTCTTTACTTCGCCTTTTCCTTCCTATTCCTTTCTTCTACTTCTCCCTCTTTCTTTCTCTTTCCATTTCTTCCCCTTTCCTTTCCCTCCTTTCTTCCTGTCTTCCCCTCCCTTCCTTGCCCTTTTCTTCTTTATGTGGAACTGAAAATATTATTGCTATCTTACATTTTTCTCCAGTTGAATATCACTACAATAGAAGCAGCAGTTTGTCTTTATTTTTTATTTTTTTGACAGAGTCTCGCTCTGTAGCTCAGGCTGGAGTACAGTGATGCGATCGCGGCTCACTGCAACCTCCACCTCCCTGGTCGTGGTTCAAGTAGTTCTTCTGCCTCAGCCTCTCCAGTAGCTGGGATTACCGGAACATGCCACCATGCCCAGCTGATTTTTGTATTTTTAGTAGAGATGGCGTTTTTCCATGTTGGCCAGGCTGGTCTTGAACTCCTGACCTCGTGATCCACCTGCCTCGGTCTCCCAAAGTGTTGGGATTACAGGCGTGAGCCACCACGCCCTGCCTTTGTCTTTGTTTTTTAAACTTTTTCAGTAGATGTCATGTATTTTCCTGACTACTATTTACATAGATACAGGATGGCAAATTTTACAGTTTTAATGAGTAAAGAACTCTTAGAGGGAGTGTTACTACCTAGATGAATACTGAGTTGGGTTTAAAATAAAGAAAAACTGTGATGTGTAAAATGCCCAGTATGATTAATAGAAATGATGTATCTAAAAATAGCCATAAAATAATTCTTTACAAACTGTTTCAACCTACTCTTGTTTTAATTAGAATAAGATTGTGGGTATTCCTGAATTGTTTCTTCCTAACTAAAATATATTTAGGAGTGTCTAACTTGGGTTTATGTTATGTGATTATTTGCTTGGAGTGTTCTCATAAAACCAAGTAGACATTTATTCAACTATGATAGTCACTAACTTTGACTTAAATATATGCTAATAAATATTTTAGCTTTCTCTAAAGAAAAACTATTAATGTAAATCTCTGAAGGAATTTAAAATATTGTGTGTGTGTGTGTATATATATGTTTTTCAAATTGTGTTTAAAAATCTATTATATATACATAGTATGTTTTCACCTTGTTATATATCTCTCTAGGTAAATGTGAGTGGATATTGGTATTCTCCCCCAGATTTACATTCTCTGGGTATTTAAAGCTCATGGATTTTTGAAGTGGATGAATTGGATAGGGAACTTAATTCTGGTGTGTTTTGGGCTTGCTTCCTGATTTCATAATACATATATATATCATCGTGGTTTAGATTTTTATTTTTCAAAGATTGGATTTTGCTGATTTCATTTTTATCTTTGAAAATCTTTTTGTGTTTGGTAAGACAAACCCATTCATTGTTAATTCAAAATGCTTAACATATGTAGAGTTGGTTGAACACCATGTAGGATGCTAGTGATTACAGAATCAATGCATATAAAATATATCTATTTATGAAATTGAAAAAGATGATGAGGTAAAAAAGATACATTTGTGTTTAACTTAATTTTGACATTGTTGACTTCAGTTTTAGTTAGCTAAAATTCATGGCTAAATTTGTATATATCTGAATATTCTTAGAAGTGTATTTCTATAATTGAATGGTAAAATCCTCTTAAAATTACTCTGACAATGGTTACTGGAGCTATGATCTGTGGTTGTGCTTGAGAAACACAACCACAAATAGATAAAACATTTGTGAATCTTTTAATGATTATATTTCTTGATAGCTTTCATAAGAAAGCACATAATTTGTGACAACTTCAATAAAAAGACATGGCAGCAAAACTTTTTGAGTTAGCGGCAAAGTAAATGGGGCAGGTTTTGCATTTTGAACAGAAATGTTATGAGCTGTGATTGAATTTGTCGTGAAAGTGTGTCAGTATTAATAAAAGTATTTAGGTACAGGTTTGCTGGGCTTTGTAGCCTTTTTAAGGTTAAGGATTGGTTAACGTGAAAAGTCACTTCTGTGCATTTGGTAATATACAGAAAATGACAAATATATTTCTATGCATTTTTGGATTATTATGCCATTTCTTATTTCAAACCCTTTTTGTCAGGACACCAGGCAAAACAATGATGCTTTGAGGACGTAATTAAAGATATTGTTCAAAGAACAACTTTCTGCATATTTGAATTATTACTGTCATCAAAATCATACAAATATGGAAATATGATTGCCAGAAGCACATAAATCAATGATCAGCATGGCCTCAAAATCCAATAAATATGTAGAGTTAAATACTTTAAAATGCAAATTGCATCTGATGATTTGCATACGGTAGAGTTTAAAGGAAATTTGTTGCTTAACAACCTCTAAGGTAGCAGTTAGGGCTGTGGGTAAACATAGATTTTTTTTATTCATCATTGGTCAAGTTGCAAGATTTGATAAATGATGGGAGACTGCTTTTCTTGGTTAAAATGACTGCAATCTTTACTGAATCCTAAAACTGCCTTGAAGTCATCTGAATAATTAAGAGTTAATTATTCTTCATCCATCTAGATCAGAAAAGGACAGATTTAGGGAAGGAATTTATAATTTTTGCCTCACGTCCTGTCATGTCGTAATGTGATAAACTAAACTGACTCCAAATAATATCTAGTGACCTTATAGTAATTATGCCTCACAAAACATTTTTGTTGCAGTTTTTTAATTGCTTACATCGATTCTAGAAACTACACGTTAGCAGACTTATAAGTTTAATTTTCTCCAAAGAAAGCAATATAAAATTTCATGTTCCTTTCCTATGTTTTAAGTTCATCGTGGATACACAAAAGCACAGCATATAAGTTTGCATGCATTCTTTTAGAAATAGCAAGCAATGACTCCTAAAATGGCATTAGGAGAGATTATAGACACACTGGGAAGAAATTATTTTAAGAAGTTATTTTGAAAGGGCAGTGAATCTTTGTTTTTTTAACCTATGTTAATTTGAAATATTAAAATAATAAAACTGTTGAAAGAACTTCATTTTTAAAAATTAATCTGGTGGAGCAGATAATTCTTGCAGATTTACCAATAATGCATATTATTTTAGGAGTCTGAAAAAAGGCAACTGGAAGTTAAGAACAGCTGTCTCATTGCCTCATTCTATTATCTATTAAAAGCAGATGTCAGAGATTCACCTGAAAATCCACTATTACTTAGTGAATTTTTTATAAGCGATTTTCTGTGAGATCAGAGTGTTTTGTGAATGTTTACTGATCACAAGAAGAATTGTAATAAAGAAATCAATATGCATGATCCCTTTCCATGTAGTACAACAGGGTTACACTGTTAGGTTAAATACAGGCAGCATTCCTTTTCAGAAAATCAATGTGTGTATAGCCTGCAATCGTCAGTCTCTGCGCAGAGTCATTCTGTGTTGTGCACACAGTAAATTCTGTATTGGCACCTTCAAATAGTATTGACTTCTAAAAGGCTGTAAGCTTAGTAACCTGATTTTAAGAAGAAAGGCCAAGTCCCTGCATAATAAAATAATTATATGTATAGAATATATTTATATGTCTTATGTATGTTATTTCTCTTTTATATTTGATCACAAAGAAATCATTAAAAATTCATTCCTTGGTTTTCATATTTTAGTAGAAATGCCAAATGTGATTTTAATAAGAAATGTAATTTTTTTATATTTATCAATGATATCTTTAAATTCTAAGTGTTTCCACATTTCCAAGTTTTATGTATTTCTCAAAAGCAGAGTTTTTTTTTTTTTTTTTTTTTTTTGGCTAAACTGCAATTGCTCCTTATTTAAAAAGTTGGAGTAATTTGAAAAGATGAGATTATTTTATAGTTTCTTTGTCACCTGCCTCCATTTTAAATAAAACAAACAAAAACTGTTTTAGAGAAAAGTTTGCTAAATATTCAAAGCTATTGAGCTGTATGCCTAGGGAAAATGTGTGGAAACATGTTTTATTTTTAGATATCTTTACTCTTCGTGCTAAATTTGGCTGTGAGAGTGCTGCGGCCATTTTGATAGAGCTGTTTAATGGAAAAGGCCAGCCCCTCTTCATGGCCGTATCTGTTTGAGGTAGTTCTTGATGGGCCATGCTTCTTGCATTTCTTCTGTCTACCCAGTTGTAGGACATTTGCCTGCACTCTGATCAAGCTGTGTGCCTGCCATGTGGTGTCTGTGCTTAAATCATAAAGATGGGATTTTTTTGTTTTTGTTTTTAGTATGATCAACTGGAATGCAGCAAAGCATTATGCCATTGAGTCTTTGCAGTTTTGTGAGGTACATTTATTGTTCCTGGGCCCTATTCATTCACTGATTCTGTGAAACCTTTTCTGTTTGCTGCATGCTTCTCACATAGGATTTTGTTGTTGTTATTAATGAGTATGCATATTTAAATGGTAACTCAGAAAGGGCTTTAACTTGTTAAATTTTATCCTAGCTTTCTAGTAGAGTGATGTGATCCGTAAGACTAGGAATATAAATAAGTAGACTAAATATTAGAAGTGATTTTATGTTTTAATTCCTCTGTTATCATTATACTACTACTTATATTCATGAAATCTTTATATAAAATGGATGTTATAGTGCAGAAGCTAGCTGCCGTGTGAAATGCTTTAAAAATACAACATTAGGTTTGAAAAAGTTCGTAAGCATAAGGAGAAATAAGTAGGCTTTAGTTAGGGTGTATATTTACCCATGTTTTAAATGTTTATAGAAACTGCTAACATTTTAAAAATAAATCATCACTTATAAAATGAGTTTACTCTTTCAGAAAAACACTCTTGTAATAGGAACAAAATTATCCAAATAATAGTGTAAACCAAGCCAGGCATAGCAGCAGACAGAAAAATGCATTCAACCAGTAGGATCATGGATTTGTTTGATTCAGATAATTGAAAGTGTTTCATACTATTATTGCAACTTGAAGGCTTGTTTAAGTGTCTAACTGTCAGTCACTTTGGAAGGTGAAAAGTATTCAATTGTCACTCTGTCAGTCAATAGAGATGAGAACTGTCTGCCTAATGGATTTCTTTACATAGATGTCTGCATGGAGGTAGAAGTAAAATCAATGTGTTGTCATGTGTGAGTACGCTGCATCAAACCGCCAGGTGAATTGCGACTGTATTTCTGTAACATCTACATTCTTGTATTGTTTGTAGAAGGCAGAGGGGAGCTCTGCATATACAGATACTGAGATACACATGGTGGAAACTTGTGTTTGGGGAGAGCATTTTTTGGTATCACCTGTGCCCAGGAAAGCAACCATTTTAACCTCTAGAAAGCAATCTAGTTTTTTTTTTTTTTTTTTTAATTTAAGTAAGTAAAAACAATCTAGTTTTTTTTTTTAAGTTACAGTGAATGGGAGACCTTATAAAGGCATAAGGGCATTGTGCTTGGGAATGTCCATTTTAGATGCTTGTCCCTGGGTAACTCTTATTTATATGCGCCACATCTAAAACCAAAGAATACTTCTGCATTGAAAGTTACCTACATTAATGGTTTGATTTTTTGTAAAAGTATTATCACTGTCTGGAATAAGGACATAAAAGGCAAGTTTATCACATTATTAATGACAGAAACCTGAGAGGGATATATCACAGAGTAGATGACCATCGTGATTTAAAATTATTTTTAGAAAAATTTGGGGCTGAAACTAAGGAAAGAGTATATATAAGGACCTACATTTCAACTCAGAACATCAATTAAGAATGGAGCGCAGTCCTGGCTTGACACCACTTATTATTATGGGGGACTGGGAGATTTCACTGTTAACAAACTGTGCATTTAGGATAATATTTCAGAAGTTTAAAGGCCTGCTGCATTCTGTTCTGTTCAGATAATGCCTAAAATAATTCAGCCAATTCTTGCAATGTTAGAAGAACTCCAGCTAATTAGAGACCGTAACAAGAAGGTGACAAGATGCTGGAAGTTCTCACATCAGATGAAGATCAATTGAGGGATTTTAGAGAGGACCAAGGGGATGAGACAAACGGAGGTGCCCACAATCATTGCGTCTTTAGACTTTAAAGGCCTGTCATAGGCAAGAAGGAAACATAGACTTCCTGATGACCAGACTGTGGCCTGAAGCTGGAAGGCAGAGAGATGCTGATGCCTGCAGTCCCACAAAGTAGGGAAGAACTTTCTAGCCACAAAGATGCTGTGCCACAAAGTATCTCTACCTGGAAATGTTCATGCAGAGGCCACGTTAGAAGCTGTGAGCAAGAAGTGCAGGAGAACAAGTTGGCCAGGTGCAGCTTGCCACTCCCAGATCTGGGAATCATACGGCCAGTAGTGTGTGAGAAGACCTGCTTCGGGCCCTGCAGCAGGGTATACACTGCGTCTGCCCAGTGGATACCATTTAACCCCTGACAGCTGTCACCACAGTCTCTTAAAACAAAGGACATTTTTATATGCCCAAACCACTTCACATAGGAAGTATTTTAGTCACTTAAAAAAATGACTTTAAATCCAGTGTCTGATTTTTAAAACAATGATTAGTAGGTTGAAATAGCCTAAAAAACTTGGTATTGGTGATTGTTTTCCCCCCTCCTGCCTCTCCAACTCTCTCTCTCTCTCTCTTTTCACTTTCTGCATTTCTTACCCTCTCTTATAACATAGACTCCCAATGCACCTGTTCTTGACGCTAGCATCAAATCCCAGTGCACCTGTTTCTGCATTTCTTACCCTCTGTTATAGCATCGAATCCCAGTGCACCTGTTTTTGATGCTACGTATCTATGTATTGCTGCTCCTTAGCACCAGGCAGTAGGAATAGACAAGATTGTGCCCTGGTCATGGAAGAGCCTGGGTGATTGAGTACAAAATTTCAATTTTAGTGTAGAAAGATCAGGAGACCTCAGTTTATTGAGCCTAGGCTTGAGTTCGGGTTCTGCCAATTTCATGTAATTACAAGATCCCAGCCACTTTATTCCCCCAGACTTCACCTCTGTTTTCTCCTCTGCAATGAGGAGACAGTTCAAGGAGTAAATGATAAAAGGATTTGAATTACTTAATTATTTGCTAAGCAAATAGTGAACAGTAAGTTATTTTTTTTCTGCCTATTCTATTTTTAAGTTTTTACTCTGTTTTAGGATTAGTTTGGCTACACAGAGCAGAAACAGTGATGTACAGTGGCTTAGTGTAAGTTTATTTCTAGCTCTCATAAAATAATTTTGGAGTTACTCAGAGCTGGTCTGGTGCTTCCTAGTGTCATTGAGATCCTAGTCATCTTTCTGCCCCACTGCCCTCAGAGCAAGGCCTTCACTTTCTGCATTATCTTGTGCTCCAAGGTAGCTGCTGGAGAACCAGCTCTTGTTTCTGTCCTCAGCTCAGAGCATGGTGGTGGGGCAGGGAAGCGGTCACCGTCTTCCTTTAAAAGAGCCAGTCTGAGAGTCCCATACAACACTTTGGATTACAGTTCATTGATCAGAGCTGAGTATGGGTAACATGATGAGTAAGTTACAAGAAAGGAAGAGGAGAATAAAATTGGTAGGCAACTTACAGTTCCTGCCATCTTGTTAATGTAATGTCAGTTTTAATTTTGTATTGTGATATATGCTGCATAAACAAACTGTGTACTGCTTAGAGAAAAATAAACCTGTGTACCCACCATGCTCTTCAGGAAGTCTGATGTTCCGTGCTGTGGAAGCCCCCACATGCTGCTCCCCAGACCCACCTTTCTTTTTCATCTCACCTGTAACCACTGTGTGACTTCTTATTTGTTAATCATTCACTTGGTTTTCTTCATAGGCTAACCATCTAGGTATATATTTGTAAATTACGGTATTTATTTAGTTTTGAGAATCTAAGTAGCCAGCATGTACATAATGTTTAAAGAGAGGGCAATGTTGCCACCATTATCTATGAAGGCCCCCAGGAGGAAGTATGCTGAACAGTCCTGGTAGTGATGTGGCCTCAGCTTGCCTGAGGATGGAAACCAGCTCTGAGAAGTCATGGAGCAGGATCCCAAGGTGCATGGTGACGTGGTGCAGTGGGAGCATCAGCCTGACTGCGGTGTGCACACCCTGCAGGAGCATGGTTGGAGGTCGGAGCGCTCTGTGTGCTGGTTTTCAGACTTGCCATTGGCTACCATCAGCTTGCAGAATTGGTGGGAGCGGGACATTTCTGTGGGTTACATGTCTTGAGCTTCTATGGGCAGCAGCATGTAGAGGGGAGGACGGGACATAAGAGTCCAGGCAGGCTCGGGACAGAGAAGTGTGTGGGCCCCAGGTTCCTGGGCACTCTGTGCTCAGGTAGAGAGGAAGAGGGAGCCACGTGGGACTTGTGATGATGGCAGCCTTATTCCCTCCCTCGCTTATCACACTACCTCCATGGAGCCCGGTTGCGTGTGTCTGGAGCTCCTGTCTCCTGTATCCACCTGCTCTGGTTTGTTTTGATCCTTGGTTTTCTTCCTTTGGATGGAACTCATCCTTAAGTGACTTCTTCAGAAAAGGCACATGGGAAGTAAGCATCTTGAGACCTAGTGTGTCTGGAAATGCCTTCATTCTCCCCTCCTTGTGGATTGATAATTTGGCGGGTGTGTAAGTTAGTTAGCTCTTGCTGGGTAACAAGCTACCACAAGCTGATGGCTTACCACACACCCAGTTCTGTAGGTCAGAAGGCTGGGCACTGAGGCTCAGGTGTGAAATGCAGGTTCTGAATGTTGGGTTTTCTTGCGAATTACATATCATAAATCTGGGAACTGGATTCATAAAGTTGCTGAATTGTATGTTGGAACCCTGTTTCCCAGCACGCTGAGCTGTGTAGAGGTCCTGTTTTTGGTCACTTACAGAATATTTCTACGTGAGTCTTGTTTCACTTCAGACTGAGCTGAGGCAGTTGTCCCACCTTCGTCTTTTCCCCAGGGTTCCGCTTTCTGCTCTTGTGGGAGGCTGTGTCTCGGTTGTCTCAGTCTTTCTTGCTATGTTTACTGCGTCCGTCACATCTCGACACTTGATGATCTGTTGGTGCCTCACGAGGTCGCCCTTGAATGGTTTCTGCTGCCTCTGCCTGTGTCCAGCTCTCGTCCCCACCCTTCTCCACCTGCGTCTGTGCTGGGGCCCCTGTCTCTGCTCCTCATCTATTTCCAGTGCTTGGAGACCAGCGTGCTGACTGTTGGCGGTCGCTCAAACTGTGATTTTTATCATGCCAGTCTTTGCCTGAAGAAACCAAAATGCCTTTTTTGTGTGCATTACAGTAAGTCTAAAATATTCTGCCAATTTTAATTGGCCCTGCAGTTTCCGAGATTACATTTAGTTCTAATAACAAAATGAAAATCACAGTTACAATTTTCTAGGTACAGTGCTTTTAGTGATAGTTTACGATAGCAATGACAGCGGCAGCTGTTGCTTGTACTGAGTGTTTCTGATGGCAGGTTGTGTACTCATCTTTTATATGTGTTACTGCACTGAATCCTCACAGCAGCCGCGTATGGTCGGCTATTATCTCTAGATGAGAAGAATGGAAACTCAGACTTCCTTAGGGTAAGTGACATGGCCAAGTGTGCTTGTAGGTCATTGAGGCCAGGATTCCACTCCGACTGTAAAGCCCATAGGTATCCCCATCTAAGGTTGTCTTGACAAAGTGTGGTTAAATCCTTTTATGAACTGTGGTAATAGGCCATGTACATGGGATGTATGGGCGTCCATATAGTTATAAAGGGTAATGAGAAAGTATCCTAGTACACATACATCTGAAGGTGCCATTTTCAATTTTAGGGAGTTACTTTGCTTTTGATAGAAACAAATCATGGTTTAAGTGCTTTAAACTGAAAGAAAGAATTTTTTTGTTTTACATTGAATGTGTTATTTTTTACAATTTTGTTTACTTTGAGAAATTGACTGAAGCAGAGTTTAGGAGAATGCTTGCCTTGTTCCTTGCAGTTAACGTCTGTGTGACTTCTGTACTTTGGAGCTGACAAAATCCAAAGGTTTCTGAGTGCCCATATGACAGCACAAGGGGAGAATTTCCCACCTAACTTTGTGTGACTGGTTGCAGCCCAAACACCATCCAGACTGTTTCATGCCCAAGTTTACTTTACATAACATATAAAGGTGGCTTCAGGCTATGCGTGTAAGATATATATGAAATAGAAGTGGATTTCCTGTTTAGACTTGTGTCCTATTTCCAAGATATCTTTTTATGTAAGTACAAATATTCCAAAACTGGAAAACATGTGAAATCTCATTTTGGATGAGGGATACTCAGTCTGTACTACAAAATAAATGATCTCTATTTTCTTGAAGTTTGTATCTAAGGAGTTGTTCTGTTATTCACAGTTACATCTCAACAGCCTTTAAAGTTTGCATGCATAACCCAATGTTCAGAGTTAGTTTCTACATCCAGTTTATACTCAGGATTTCCTAACTGGCTTTTCTGCTTTGGCGAGACAGTTTTTCTCACTGCCCCCAAATGTAATTTCCTTGTTCTTAATAAACTGGTATTTGTTTAGCACATTTTAAGTACCTAGCACTTATTATAGACTTAAAAGGGATGAGATTTGCAGAAGTAGACAGTGTCATGCACGAATATTAGATCTTTAGACTTTAATGACTTTTTTCATGTTGATTTCTCTGCATGTGAAGCTGTCTTTTCCAAAATGTAGCTTTGCTGAAGATTCTTGACATGTTTTCAGTTTCATAGAACTTAAGTATTTCTGTGTTGGCTTAGTATGCATCATTATCCATTCATTTTAGTTCTGAGTGTTTGACGTGTTTGGGATGTATCATAAAAAAACTAAGTCTCTGTTCTCGTGCATGTCACATTCTGGTGTGCTGAGTTCCACTGCCCATCACCTTATTCCATGGTTGTTCCAGGAGCACATGTCCCCTCCGTACAGGGACACCGGAGCTGCCTTGTGAGGAGCCCCGTATTCACTGTCTGTCTGGTGTCTTTCCTGCTTCCTGAACCCTTGACTCAGGTGGTTGGCGTCCTCATCCACAGTTCTCACTGACCTCTAAGCTCCAGGAAGGCAGATCTCACCTGTGAGAGTGTTCACATCCTCTGTGCTCATGCCTGTGCCCACCGGTTTCTCCCTGGCTTTGGTCAGCCATGTGCTATGTAGACAGAGAGCCTGGTCAGAGGACTTGGTGCCCTGTGGAGCCTTCCCTGCATATGAGTAGGACCCCATGGATAAGTACTGCTCCTCTCTCCTTCCTGCTTTCTTCTCCCTCCTTCCTTTCTTCCTCAGTGATCCTATGGATCCGCTACCAGCGGTGACAGGAGGGTGCTGCCTCCCCTCCTCCCCTCCTCCATTCTTAGGGTAGCGTTCCCAATCATGTGATTTGCCTTTCAGGCTCTCCTTCTGGGGGGATCCAGTGTAGAAAGCATTTGTTGTTTTGGTTACTGTTTCATGAGATGCCCAGTACTTAGTGGCTACTCGTAAGTTAGTTATCCACCAGGGGACGCATGACGGTGCCTCAGTGTTTGTGAGTTTCTCTGGCCCTCCACCTCCTCTGGCTGAGCCTGCAGCTTGTGGCCTGGCCTGTGGTGTGTGCTCGCTCTGTGAAATGCAGCCCTGGACCTGGACAAACTTCATCTCTGTTCTTTATCCTCTCAGGTCAGCCTAGTTAGAGTAGAATTTGCAGAACACTCCTTGTTGGGGAAGAAAGAAGTAAAGTTGTTGGAAAAATAATTGAAAAAAATCTAAAAACATTTTGCAAATTAGAATTCTTCTCTTTTCTGAGGCTCTCACACAGTTTAAGATAGTTTAATTGGCAAAATGCGTAGACTCTCTTGTTCTTTTTCCTCAACCCTCTCTGAGGAGAGCCCGTTCTATGAGTGTGATCGCTTCAGGCTTAGTGGGGTCTTCTCCCACAGCTTAGTTTCTGATGTTCTGTAGTCTGTATTCTGTCCCAGTACTACAGTGAGAGGAACTAGGTAACATCATGATGTTCACATCACCAGAGTCTGATCACCGTGCCAGGCACTGGGGAGTATTTCTGAGGAAGGTCCTGCCTGTTGGACTGGGCGACATTAAGATTTTTTCCAACACAAAGATTCTAGGGTTCTGTGTTTTTATAACCCTTAGTTAAGACCATGGTGCTTTGGGCCTATATTTAACCATCTGTTTATTTAGTGTAAAGAGTCACTTCATTATTTTCTTAAAAAATTGGTGGAAGAAAGTTAGGTGCTTTAATGCAGCATATAAATAAGAGCACAAAATCAGATGTCTGAAAGGTCCTAGGTTAGATCCCATCTCCAGCACTCATTAGGATAGGCTTGGGATGAATCGATATAGATGATATGATTTCAATAAGCAACTGCTTGAAAAGAACAAAAACTCACAGCTTTTAAGACTAGTGAATACATGATGTCTCTAAGGAATAAAAAAAAACTGTATCAGAGTCCTGTTATGATTCTGCTGTGACTTAGGGTAAGGAAATAGAGAGTTTTTATATATTAAATATATAATTAAATATTATGGTAAAAGATGCATAACATAAAATTTATTATCTTTACCTTTTTTTTTGTTTTTGAGATGGAATCTGTCTCTGTTGTTTAGGCTGGAGCACAGGGGCATGATCATAGCTCACTGCAGCTTTGAACTCCTGGGATCAAGTGATCGTCCTGCCTCTGTCTCCTAAGTAGCTTGGGACTGCAGGCATGTACCACCAAGCCCAGCTAACTTTCAAGTTTTTCATAGAGATAGGGTTTTACTATGTTGCCCAGGCTGGTCTCAGACTCCTGGGCTTAATCGATCCTCCCATTTCAGCTTCCCAAAGTGCTGAGATTACAGGCATGGGCCACTGCACTCAGCCCATCTTTACCATTTTTAAGTGTGCAGTGGCAGTAAGTATATTCACATGATTGTGCATTCATCAACCACTGTCCATCTCCAGAACTCTTTTTATCTTGAACAGCTGAAACTCCGTACCTGATAAGCCCTAATTCCCTGTACCCACTGGCTCACTGACACTGGCAGTCACTGTTCTGTTTTCTTTTTCCATAAATTTGACAATTCTAGGTGCCTCATGTAAGTGGAACCATACAACATTTATACTTTTGTGACTGGTGTATTTCACTTAACCTGATCTCTAAGGTTTCAGAATTTCTTTCCCTTTTAAGGCAGAATAAAATTCTGTTGTATGGATGGGCCACTGTTGTTTGTTTCTGTTTTGGCCATTACAGATAACTTATTTTTATTTTCTTAGCTTTGGGTTGGGGGGTACATGTGAAGATTTGTTATACAAGTAAACTTGTGCCACAGGGCTTTGTTGTACATATTATTTTATCACCCTGGTACTAAGCCTAGTACCCAACAGTAGCATTTTTTCTGTTCCTCTCCTTACTCCCATCTTACACCCTCCACCCTCAGGTAGGTCCCAATGTCTTTTGTTCCCTTCTTCATGTTCATGAGTTCTCATCATTTAGCTTTCACTTATAAATGAGAACATGCAGCATTTGGTTTTCTGTTCCTGCATTAGTTTGCTAAGGATAATAGCCTCCAGCTCCATTCATGTTCTCACAAAGGACATGATCTCATTCTTTTTTATTGCTGCATAGTATGCCACAAAATCCCTTTTGTGTGCTGTGAGGAAGCATGTTCACAGGTTGTGGGCACTGCTATGTGGACATCTTTGGGGGTTCATTGTACTGCTTCCACACATCTTGATCACCCATGCATTTCTTTGGGACTATACCTTGTCGGGAGGTATTTATTAAAGGGTTAACCGTAGTAGAAAAATTCTGGTGTAGATGTACCGCATTTTTTTTATCCAGTCTGTCACCCATGGGCATTTAGGTTGATTCCTTGTCTTTGTTATTGTGAATAGTGCTGCAGTGAACATTCGTGGGCATGTGTCTTCATGGTAGAATGGTTTATATTCCTCTGGGTATATACCTTGTTATGGGATTGCTAGGTCAAATGGTAGTTGTTGTTTTAACTCTTTGAGGAATTGCTACACTGCTTTCCACAATGGTTGAACTAACTTACACTCCCACCAACAGTGTGTAAGTGTTCCCTTTTCTCTGCAGCCTCTCCAGCATCTGTTATTTTTGGACTGTTTAATACAGTTATTTGACTGATGTGAGATGGTATATCATTGTGGTTTTGATTTGCATTTCTCTAATGATCAGTGATATTGAGCTTTTTTTTTGTATGCTTGTTGGCTGCATGTATGTCTTCTTTTGAAACGTGTCTGTTCATTGGAGCACCGTTTTCATCTGCTCATCCTTGGGTTCTTGGGTTGCTTCTACCCCTTGGCTGTTGTGAATAATGCTGAATAGCTTTTTTAAAGGAGAAAAAACTTTGAAAAGTAAGTATTTTTTAAAAACATGTTTTGATCATTTTTTAATGAACCTATAATACCTGGAATAAAAAATGAAAATATACAGACATTTAATTTGTGCTCCCCACCCATTATGTTCTTGGATCAAGCCTCTATTAGATTATGGTATGAGGATAGTAATAACAGAAATTATGATAGATTCCTAGCTTCGTTCCTAATATGTGTTACTAACTTTTTTTGTGTGGCTCTTCTGCATGCATTGGAAGAGTATGAACAGAAGAAGAGATAAAGTTAGTATTTATTGGGAAGTGCTGGTTATTGGAATGGGTGCTATCTCTTCAATTATCTCATTTAAATTACTTCAGCTATTTATTTTCTGCATTAAATTGACGGTAAGTGAACACTCTGTGCTTCATTGGTACTGAGAGGGTGGCATAGGGCAGTGTATCAGTTTCCTGCTGGTGCTGAAACAAATGACCAGAAACTTAGAGTGGCTTTAAACAACACGGATTTATTATGTTACAGTTCTGGGGAACAGACTTCCGAAGTCAATTTCACAGTTTTAGCACCGGTTAAAATCAGGGTGACAATAGGATTGGTTCCTTCTGGAGCTCTAAGGCTCAGTCCACTTCCTTGCCCTTTCCAGCTTGTTGAGGCTATTTGTGCTTCTTGGCTAGGGGCCCCTGAAATCTCTCTGGTTGTGACCATAGTGCCTCCCTCTTTCACTCATAAGGACCCTTATGATTACATTGTGTTTGCTGGGATAATCCAGGGCAGCAGAAGAGCAGGATCCTTCATTTAATCACATCTGCAAAATCCCCTTTGTATGGTGTGAGGAAGCATGTTCACAGGTTCTGGCCAGTATGATGTGGACATCTTCGGGGGTTCATTGTGCTGCCTCCCACAGACAGTGTGTTTTTCACCTTTTGATCACCCATGCATTTCTTTGGGACCATAGCTTGTCAACAGGTATTTATTAAAGGGCTAGCTTTAGGAGAAGAATTCTGAGTGTTACACACACACACACTTCTTTGTTTCACTGTAATTTAAATTCTCTGCATTTTCTATTCACCTTTGTATCTGTGATTCATTGTTATTTACTTAAAGTTCTGTAACAGCATACACAGGTAAATCGTTAGAACACATGGTTTTAAATATTTACATATGTCATCAAAGCCTTCTGACCTACCATTTAAAGAAGTTATTAATGTATTCTAGAAAATATGTACCTATAATTTTAAAGGTATAAGCAATGCCCACAGAATCTAAAAATCTTTGCACATGGATTTAATGAAGAACTAAGTATGATGCATTTTACAATTATTTTAACTTTTGATGCTTTGTCTCACTAATATGAAGATTTAATTAGTTTTGTTTATTTCTGGAAAATCTCAGGCTTTTGCTTTTAACCTGTCCGTGGGTGCTGCCTTCACTCCCTCACCACGTAATGTATCCTTTCTACGTCCTTTTCCTGCCACTCCGCTGAAACCAGTGGTGTACTGGAGCTGGAGCATATGGCTGTGGTGGCTCGTGAGAACCACTTGTTAGAGATTCAGGCCTTTATAGCTTGAAATTGAGAGTGCTAACACCATGGAAATTGGCAAAGTTTACAGATCAGGTCTCTACCCCTGTCACCCCGGAGCTGGTTTATAGCCCTCTATTATCTGAAAATATTAACACATTACCAGATAGCTACATGTTACCAAATTCTCTGTTACCAGGTGGTCAGTGATCAATACCTTTGCCCACTTTGTCCTTAAAATACTTTTTTCATGGCTTCTCTGACACCATAGTATCCTGGTATTATGTTGGTTTTGTTCGTTATATCTCTCTTTATATAGTCTTATTTTCTGTTGCTTCACCCATCTCTACCTAATTTGTCAATGTTGAACTACCCCAGGGCTTGGCTCTGGGATCCATCCCTTGTCTATCTATACCAGGAATCAGTAAACTTTTCCAACAAAGGCCAGCTAGCTCTGTTCCTCTAGTGCAACAAAGCCGTAGGCAGTGGTGAATGAGCGAGTGTGGCTGTGTTTCTACTTACAAAGATGGGTGACTGGCAGGATACGGCTTAGTGTTGTAGTTTGGTAATTTCTGACCCATACCCTCTTTTGGGTAGTATCTGTTAATATCTTGGCTTTAAAAAGTGTCTCTGTGACTAATCACAAAATGTATATCTCTAGTCTCGATTTTTTTCTTCAGGCACCAGACTTGTCCGTTTTATTGCTTATCTGAAGATGTCTTAAACTTAATAGGGTCCAAACAGAATGCTTTATTTGCCTCCCAGAACTTTTTCCCCATCTCCTGTCACTCTCTGTTCACTAACTGCTCACTACCCATATTGGCTTTATCTTTCCCTTGAAGTTGCCAAGCATGTTTCTGCCTGAGGGGCCTGTGGGCTGTTCTTTTCTCTGTCTCTTCTGGCTCTTTGCTGACATTTGGGTGTAGGTTCAGTTGCCTTTTCTTGATCAGCCACTTGTCGCTTATCCTCTTAAGTTTCTTCATAGATCACTTACATAAAAGTACTTTGTATATTTATTACCTTCTCTATTGTCGGTCTCTCCCACTTGAGTGTAAGTTCCTTAAGAGCAAGAACTTTGTGCGTTTTCCTTTCTTCAGCATCTTAAGCAGTATCCTCCCACATACTAGGCTTCACTTACTATTTTTGGTGAATGAATGAATGTACTTTTTCTGTGTTCCAGATACTGGGAAGAATGCACAGAGATACGCATCTAATATGAGAAATAGAGACAAACAAAGGAAAAGTGATATAAAGCAGAGTGTCTTAAGAGGACACGTAAAACGGAGAGAAAGCTTTCTGTCTTCTCTGTGCTTTGTTCTTTCCTTTCTTGCATAGCTTTTATTATTATTTTAGTTCCTGTTACCCTGTTAGCTTTGAAGTCATATACCCTTTTTGGTTTTAATGGTTACTCTGGCAATTACACCATTATCCTTGACTTATCCATGTTTAATATTAAGTAGTACTTTTACCCTCTTTCAGACAATTCAAGAATCTTGAACACTTGAATCCCACTTATTTCCCTCCCGATGACTACACCGTTGTTATCCAGCATTTCATTCTGTAGACCTTTCAAACCTATAGATGTTTAAAGCCTTAACTGTTACTATTTTCCTATTAGAATTTTTATTTTATGTATAGAAAATGTTGTTTTACACATCATTTAGGTAGTTAAAAAATATGCTTCTGCATGTATAAAAAGAAAATAAGTAAAACAAGTCCATTTCTGAAAGTTCTTTACATTCAAGGTCTACTACTTCTGAATCACTTTTCAGCTTATGTTTTTTGATGCCTGTATTTCCTCTTAGAATATATATATATACTCTAAGAGGAGAAGAGGAGACACAGGCATCAAAACACATAAGCTGAAAATATATATATATATTTCTCTTAGAATATATATATTTCTCTCTATATATATTTCTATATATATATTCCAAATATATATATATTTCTATATATATATTCCAAATATATGTATTTCTATATATATATTCCAAATATATGTATTTCTATATATATATTCCAAATATATGTATTTCTTATATATATATTCCAACTATATATATATTTCTATATATATATTCCAACTATATATATATATTTCTATATATATATTCCAAATATATATATATTCCAAATATATATATTTCTATATATATATTCCAAATATATATATATTTCTATATATATATTCCAAATATATATATTTCTATATATATATTCCAAATATATATATATTTCTATATATATATTCCAAATATATATATATTTCTATATATATATTCCAAATATATATATATATTTCTATATATATATTCCAAATATATATATATATTTCTATATATATATTCCAAATATATATATATTTCTATATATATATTCCAAATATATATATATTTCTATATATATATTCCAAATATATATATTTCTATATATATATTCCAAATATATATATATATTTCTATATATATATTCCAAATATATATATATATTTCTATATATATATTCCAAATATATATATATATTTCTATATATATATTCCAAATATATATATATATTTCTATATATATATTCCAAATATATATATATATTTCTATATATATATTCCAAATATATATATATATTTCTATATATATATTCCAAATATATATATATATTTGGAAATGGAGACTCACTGTGTTGCCCAGGCTGGAATGCAGTGGCACAATCTTGGCTCACTGCAACTTCCACCTCCCAGCTTCAAGAAGTTCACCTGCCTCAGCCTCCCGAGTAGCTGGGACTGCAGGTGCATGCCGCCATGCCCAGCTAATTTTTTGTATTTTAGTAGAGATGGGATTTTACTGTGTTGCCCTGGCTGGTCTTGAACTCCTGAGCTCAGGCAATCTGCCCATCTGGCCTCCCAAAGTTCTAGGATTACAGGCGTGAACCACCATGCCCGGCCTAGAGTATTGTTTTCCTTGCCCTCAAGAGAATGGGTGATATAGCAGTTTTTAAAAATAAATGATTCACTATATCTTTGGGATATCTTTCCAAGCCACTTACACTCTTGTGAAGGCTCATAGCATAATCTGAAAGATTATCAGTTTGTCCAAGAAACTAACTTTTTTTCTTTTCCACAGTTCAGTAAAATGGACTAAACAGTTACCGTCATGGTGCTTAGGGGAGCAGAGGCTGAGCAAGGCCACGAGGCCACTGCCTCTGTCTTCCCTCCTTCTGCCCTCTCCTCTTCATCCTTTTTCCACCCTTCTTATCTTGGAGATTTTGGACCCCTGCAGCTGGAACTGTTTTTTTATTCAGGTAATATTCATTTACATTTACCCATGTATTTGTCTTTTAATTTCTTTCTTTTCTTTTTCCTGACACGGAGTCTCTGTCTCCTAGGCTGGAGTGCAGTGGCACAATCTTGGCTCACTGCAACCTCCATCTCCTGAGCTCAAGTGATTCTTGTGCCTCAGTGTTCTGAGTAGCTGGGACCATAGGCATGTGCCAGCACACCAGGCTAATTTTTGTGTTTTTTGTAGAGGTGGGGTTTTGCCATGTTGGCAAGGCTGGTCTTGAACTTCTGATTTCAAGTGATCCACCCACTTTGGCCTCCCAATGTGCTAGGATTACAGGCTTGAGCCACCCTGCCGGGTCATCTTTTAATTTATTCTAAATCTCTGAGGTATTTGTGATAGAATTCCTTCTGCCCCAAAAATATTCTTTAGTATTTTGATGTGTATATGCCTTGGGTGATGAGTTTATCTCATGTTTTATATTTGTCTCTTAGTGTTTTCTTTTTTTTTAAATTTTTCTCAACTTCATTTTGAATATGTTTGCTGGATGTAGAACTCTGCACATAGAATTTACATAGTTGTGGCAGAGACCTAAAACACTTTGGGCAAAACTTAAAATACTCTTTGGTTCCTTTCAGATATAGTTTACCAATCTCAGTCCTTGAACTTTGTTAAAATTGTTATTTTAAACTTTGTTTTTGATAGTTCCAATATTGGAGCCCCTTTGGGTCTGTTTCTGTTGCCTGTTGTTTCTCTTGGGTTTTGTTAATGTTTTTTCTCTCCTTTTATGCTGGCTATTTATTTATTTATTTGAGATGGAGTCTCTCTCTGTCGCTCAGGCTGGAGTGCAGTGGTGCGATCTTGGCTCCTTGCAACCTCTGCCTCCTGGGTTCAAATGATCCTCGTGCTTCAGCATCCTGAGTAGCTGGGACTATAGGCATGTGCCATCATGCCTGATTAATTTTTGTATTTTTAGTAGAGATGGGGTTCTGCCATATTGGCCATGCTGGTCTTGAACTCCTGACCTCAGGTGATCTCCCCGCCCTGGCCTCCCAAAATGCTGGGATTACAGGTGTGAGCCACAGCACCCAGCCTGTTTGTTTATTTTTATAATGTCATGGATGCTTTATTAGCAGAATCATTATAGTAATAATCTGTAGATCTTCTTCCAGTGAGGATTTATGTTAACTTCTGCCAAGTAGCTGGGGGCATTAGTAGTTTAGGATCATCTCAACTGTATTGCATATATTAGTACAGTTTGAAGCCGGGCAGCAGGACTTTTGAAGACCCATTTACTTTTGCATTACCCTTACTCTGAGAGTACAACTATTTGGGTTTCAACCTAATATACATCAGGCCCTTAGGATAGCTCTTCCCTTTTTTCTCCTTCCAGGCCCCCACCTTTGCATGTCCGCACCCCAGCTTCTCCACACCTGGGCCCTGGTGGCTGTCGGAGGTACCCATCAGCCTACTGGCTGTCCTCTCTGAAGTGGCAGAACCCTCAGGAAAAGAACAGTTCAAATGTCAGTTTAGCTTCATGATTTTCTTTGATTTTGCCCAGATCCTGACCACATAATTTCTCACCTTTTCGTTAACTCTTTAGTGTCTTGGAATCACACATTTTAAATAGTTTCTTCAATGTTTTTAGCTGTCCTCAGCGTGTGGGTTGATTCAAATTGCCTCGTTTGAAATTAACAGAAGCTCTTGTGCAATTTAAACTTACACAAATTTCAGTATTTCAGAAATCTGACTTAATTGTGAAATACAGTTTTCAAATGTTAAGCAAAATAGAAAGTTACTTTTCTTTTGGTGGATGAGAAGTTAGGTAACTACAGACAAAAGTAGGTAGAAATATTATATATATTTATAGGATGGCAGACCAGGTGATTGTGTTCAAGAATACTTTTTTTAAACAAGTGCTCTTGGTAAGCTGTATAGTAAAATGGGCCCACTGAGAGATGCGGAGGAGAAAATGTCAACGCCTGTTTATGCAAGGTTATGGAAAATGATAGGTAGAGTAGGAGATGGGGAAATAATCTGTGTGGGAACTCAGCTGATAAAAAACTATACCCTGTTTTATTGTCGGCTAAAAGTATAGTCTTTGCATTGACCTCATTAACTGATTGACTTAAAGTTGTATTAGAACCAAGGACACAGGAACCGTTAATTCTAGTTCTAGTTTTGTGAAAAATGCAGTTGCCACCCAGAAATGACTAACTCTTAAAGTTATAGTGACATAGTCCTACTGTCCTTGTCTGAGCTTTAGGCCCATTTGTTTTGCCTACTCAGTGTTTATATTGTAATGTCTTACTGAATTTCAAACTGGACTTGTCCAGCATGATCCTGTTCTCTTTCTGGTACTGTACACATCTCATCTGCAAGTGTATGCTTTTGTGCGGGGTGGAGTCTGATTCTCATTTTTGTCTTCAATCACTAGAGCAGTTGCTTGCATGTAGTGGGCATTCAGCAAGTGCTTATTCATTGCATGCATTGTTTCTCAGAGACCACTGAGGTTTCTTTTAATGGTGACATAATCTCTTCTTCTGTATCCTCAAGTATCTGCTCAGTTTTTTGCTAGATTAGGAATTTATTACGTCTTAAGGCAGTCTATTCTGTTTTTCAATTATTTCTGATAGTTTTTCCTCACACACAATTGCTTCTTTGCATCTCCCCGTCATATATCTTTTGGTGTGTACACTCAGGAGTTACACAGGACAAACATAATTCCTCTTCTGTAAGATGATCTTGTGAGTACTTAATGTTGCTTGTTACCCACTCTAGCCCCACAGTTGTCTGTTTTGTAGATTGTGTGTATCTAATCATCAGTGGCTCTTCCTGCGGCATGGCACTTGTCCCTTTATGCTTTCATCTCCCTTGGGAAGGGTTTGTTTTTGACCATTGTGGCTTTCTGTATGGGCCCAGCATTATGAAGGTAGTCTCATCCACGAGTCCTATTTCTTTTACTTTTCATATTACATGTACAGAGTAGTTGAGAATTTTCATCGATAAAGCTTTTCAGACAAATCATTCAGCCTACATGTCTTTCTCATTTACATTTTTATTTATGATAAGGCAGAAAATCAGGCCAGGGTGGTGGCTCATGCCTGTAATCCCAGCACTTTGGCAGGTTGAGGAGGGTAGATCCCTTGAACCCAAGAGTTCAAGACCAGCCTAGACAACATGACAAAACCTCGTGTCTACAAAACAAAACAAAGCACAAAACTAGTCAGGTTTTGTGGCACACATCTGTGGTCCCAGCTGAGGGAGGAGAATCACTTAATCCCAGGAGGTAGAGGCTGCAGTGAGCCATGATTTTGCCACTGCACTCCAGCTTGGGTGAGACCCTGCCTAAAAAAAAAAAAGAAGAAACCCAAAACAAGCCAGAAAAGAGAAAATCAGGAGAAAATAGTGAAGGTATTTTCTGAAGTCACCGAGGATACCTCCTTAAAACTGATAAACACAACTTTTTAGTGGTTATAGAAAGTGAAAAGTGCTTATTGTATTCGGTATCTTTTCTTTGACCATCAAATATAATCCTTCACCCCTCTGTTTTTTTTTTGTAATGGTTGAAGCTGGTTTATAGGAATGAAGGCTGAAAGTCAAACTGACAGCCTTGAGTAGACGTAGTATTTTTCTATGGTTAATGACATTCTTAGTGCTCCAGAGTCATACCACCAGCTAAAAACACAAACATTATGGTGAATATATATTCCAAGGGTATAGAGTGGTCTTTTTAATAAGAGAACCACGTATAATCATCATAGTTGGTAAAAAGCATTTGGACCTGTTATATTGCCACACCTACCAAGAGGAAATGCATCTAAGATTATGAACCCTTTATTATTGCCACTGTGATTAAAATTCTGAAATATTATTCCCAAGTTCCTTATGTCTGGGATAGCAACATTAATGTTTTCTAACAAAAGATGGAAAGGGGACAATAAACTGAAAGCCACATTTCAATTTGTGGGTATTCTTGATTGCTGGAGGTAGAGTCAGTTGCATTAAAGATCCTTGGATGTGTTAATCAGTTCTATACCAAGCATGTAACTACCTGAAGGAACCGTTGACCCCGCTCTTTGCATTGGAAAGTGTGGTCAGAAAATCGAGGGAGTGGTGAGTCCTCTGTAGGTTTCGACAGAGGTGGACAGCAGGATTGTCCTCCCTTTTTTCTACGGTATTCTTGCGGCATGGGTGGTACTTCAGTTTCACAGTAGTGCCGTGTCTCTCCTTCTTTTTCTAAATGTGATAAATTGTTTCACCTTTCTCGTGTGGTCACACAGCCCTGGTTTAATATTTCTAGGCTAGTGTAGTTTTTTAAGGTGCGTAAGTAGCTGATAACTGGAAGTGATCAAAGCAGCTTGTCTTTGTTTTCATCACAACTTACTGCAACTGAGAATTTGGTGGTTATGATTCCATCTTGAATGCTAGCCAAGTCGATTTTCTTATTAGATGTAACGTAAGAACATATTACAATGGCTGTGCTGTTTTTCTATCTACAGTTCTGGGTTTTTACTTATTTTGGTTTACAGTTTAAAAAGACAAATTCAGTCTTGTTTCTAATGGCATTTATTAGAAAAATCTCCCACGGATTGGCTGGGTGCACTTTCGTGCTGACAGGTGCATTTCCAACAGGTCGATTGTGCTCTGTTGTATGTTGTGTGCATGCTTGTGGTCTGCTGGGGGATGTTTCTGTGTGTGTATGCAGTGAATGCACACTTGTGTCTGTAAGAGATACACAGCGGGTTCTTCTGGTTTTGAGTGGATGGTGCTGGGCTCTAATATTTGCTTCTGCCTGTCCATTGGTTAGCTTTTGTTAGTATGTCCTTGCTAAACTACTGGTTTAGCTTTCTGAAGATGAAATTGTAACCAGGTGTGTGAGGTCAGGGTAGAAAGCAGTTTTATGGAGCTTTTGTTCTAATAGCATATAACAAATCACTGGAAATGTGAGTCATCAGCAGAAGGCACTTTATAAAGCAAAAGGTAGAAAAATGTGCAGCATTGCAAATTTTCCAGGGTAAAAACAGACAGAGACTTACGCTTTTGATTTAGATTATTCTTTTATGTATATTTTTTGCAATTAAGAATATCTTTTATAGTTTATGGGATTCCATTATTTTTCTTCAGAGAAATAGGATTATTCTGAAATAATGAACTATTAGGTCTTATATTAAACATTTAAAACTAACATTTGCTGTGGGGTGGTTTGTGTTTGGTTTCTTTGAATAAACAGGATTAGAAATGTTTGAATTTCTTCTTTTTTTTGCTCTGAAGAACAATTTAGGTTTGAATTTTGAGATAACTATGCAGTGCTTCTTTTTTCTTCTCTTTCATACTGTTCTTATTTTAAAGCAAAGTCTAACTGTGGGCTGTTAGCTTTGTGTCACTTGTGTGAATGAATGAATTGCATTTGTAGAACATACAAAGTATTTTTTGCTTGAATACAACATTTATGATTTATGGCCAACATGTAGCCTTGATTTTCTATTGAGAATGATCCTTATTGTCTTTGTATACTAACTCAGTGCAGAAGCCCTTGTCTATTTTGAGCTAAACCAGACCTCTTGTAAAAAGAATCAAATTATTTCATCATGTTGAAAATGAAAAGCTATAATTACTTGTAATTAGGCTTCAGAATTTTTGAAAATTGAGGAATTCTTTTCCAGAGGTTTAAGATCACTCCAAATCAGTGCCTTTGAAAAATAGGAAATAATTTTCTGTTCAATTTGAAATTGATTTAATTTATGCATTTGACAGCTATTTTGCTTTGATATTTTTGTAGTGAAAATCATAGAACTGTGGCTGTTAGTGCTATAATGTTTTCTGTGATATCATATATTAGTATGTTCAAAACTTGGTCTCCTGCTTTGAATAAGTTTCTGTAGAGTCTGGGTTATAAAAGATGCTAAGTAATTATTGTTGAGCTCCACAAATTAATAGCACTTAAAGAGTTTTGTAGATATTTTCAGAGGCTGCTAGATTTTTCAAAAGGAAAAAGTGAGCATTTTTTTTTTTTTTTTCCGGAGTAACAGATCACTCCCCTACCCTACAAAGTATTGGTAAATCTGTATATACTTCTGTAATTTGTATTTTAAAAAGAACCTTAAGAGAAATATTTTTTAAAAAATTTAATTTCTTAGATTAAATTTTAAAAGTTAAATATAACATCTTTTTATGAATCTTATTGACTAATTCTTAGCATATATATTTAAAAAGATGAATACTTATCTTATGAATACTTATGAAATATTATATTAAAATGCTCTGGATAAATTTTGTTTTATATCTACTGTCTAGTATCCCCAAATGCTCCAAGTCACCTTCAGTTATTAGCAGAATTCAGTGGGAAACTTTGTTCTCTTAAGAGGGTTCTTTTTGAGATTTAGCATATTGTAAACGGAATATTTTACTGTAAACCAAATTATTTGCCCATAATAATTTGAAAAGCACCAGATAACTAGAATGGGCTTAGTTTAATCATAGTTCATGGAAAATTAAGGGGTAAACTAACTTTACAGGAAGCTTCTGTGAATGGCAAAGATTGCCTCTTTGTTTAATGAATTATCTAAATGTGAGTTCTAACTTTAGTTATCTAGTAATTTTACCTTTGGAAACTATCTGAGCAGTCTCCCAAGAACACATCAGAACTCAGCAGGTGGTATTCTGTCTTGTCATTTTTATGGCCTTTGGAGCAAATATGTTTGACTATAAACCTACACTTTCTTCACCAGTTTATTTAATTGGAATGCTGAACAAAAAAATCTGATCAACTTGACATTATTTATTGTTTTCTGTTTTTTAAACTTAGACACAATGTGGCACTCATCATAAACATTTCACTATAATGTTAACTTTACAGTTGTTATAATTATATAATTTTTTGTTAGCTTTGTTCTTTTCACATTAGATAATTAGTGATTGAAAAACTCAAAGTCTTAAAGATTATATAAGGTGGTTGTTATTATAAAGGTCAGGAAGATTATGATTGCTGTTATAATTTTCTTTTTCAAGGAATATACAGTATAATGCATTCTGTTTGACTTTAGGAGGAATTCAGAATTGATATGAATAAGTGGATATTGAAAAACCCACATGAAGAGATGTGGTTGTGTGGTCTCTCTACCTTCAAAGTATATTCAGAACCCAGCTGCTCACCATGTATCCTGGCATCCTCCAGTTCTGGCACTGTCCTCCTCCTATTACTGCCATAGGTCTCCTGCTCAATGGCTGACCCTCTGTCATCCCTCCTCAGCACCATAGCTGTCTTCATCTTTTTCAGGTATGTGCAGGCCGTACCACTTCTGTGCACTGCACATTCTTGTACTGTGCGAAAAGCTGAAGACCTTCTAGTGCTCTCTGGGCCCTGCGCGACCTGATGCCCCTGACTCCAGCCGTTCTTCTAGGACGCCCTACCTCACTCACTCAGCTGTAGTCACGTGAACTTTTTGCTCCTTTTTGAATATGTGGCACATGCTTTCTCCTTAGCTCGTTTACTCTGTTGATACTCAACTGAGTGCCCTCCATCCATGTGACTGTCTGATGCTTCCCCTCCTCTGAGGCTCCACTCACATGCTGCCTTCAAAGTGTCACCTGGTTGCCCACCCTGTTGCCCCCATCTCAGTGCTCCTGTTTCCCCCTGCCCCCATAGCATTTATTTTCTAACACACTGCAATTTATTTATCTGAATTGTTTATTGTTTGTATTTTTTGTTATTTAGCTCTTCTTTGGGCGTGGATCTTTGAAAGGTTTTGTTTGACTGCTGGTTTTCCAAGGCACCTTGAAAAGTGGCTGGTATATAATAGGCGCTTAATAAGTAAAAATCAACATTTGATTCTTCAATCAAGTGGGTCACATAGAGGTACGGATTCCGTATAAATGAGCGGAAAGCCAGCCTTCCAGCCACCGTGCGAGTGCCGTTCATCTTCCTTTGCTGTCTTTCACTTTGGGTTTTCCTAGAGTTCTAACTTTGGTTCCCCTTTCCTTTTTACATCCCTAAACTTTCTGCTCAATATAGGTTTAGAACTCCCTCCTTCAATATGTTTTGGTCTCTTCCAAATCAGTAAACAAACCAAAACTATTTCATATTCTCTCAAATCTTTTCCATGTTTCCCAGTTCACACAAAAGCATCACCTACTTCATAACCCCCATAACTTTGGGGGTGCTCCTGGCCACCCCCAAAATGAGACTTTTATCCATTCATGTATCAGTGAAACTTCCATACTTCTAACCGTTCATTCCCTTTGCCACTGCCAGGGCCAGGTCTGCACTGTCCTTTCCTGGCCTATTCTGTGGCTCCTCTGTTTTCCATTATTCTGTTCCCTCTCTGATCCAGTCTCTCTTCTCCATTGTTGGAAGATATAAAACCCATATCTGATTCTGTCTACTTTGTATTAAAAATTCTATGCTGGCTCTTCCTTACTTGTAAAGGTAAAAGTTATTAATGTGAAATTAAATCTTGTACACAAGACGGTGCCAACCTTTTACTGAAAAGAATGTAAACCATGTTTTTAACTCTATAGTTGTTATTTTTTTATAGATGCTTAGTGAAAGAAGTGATCCATGATAAAGTATGTTTGGAAAATGACGGGTTAAACAAAGTTAAATTTTTCTTTATCTTAGATCTTTTAATGTTGCAGTTTCCAAAATGTCAGTTGTCAAGAAAGCAATAATTTATATGTACACTGTATTATGTATAGTATGTAAATATGTAAAATGCTTCATTTAACAAATAATTATTGAACACATATTAGGTACCTATACTTTTCTAGATTCTGAGGATACAAAAGTGAATCAAACAGACCAAAATGTTGGTTCTCATGGAATTACAGTCAGTTGGGGAATATGCACAATAAACAGAAGAAAATACTAAAATATGGTGGGTGTGGTGGCTTATGCCTGTAACCCCAGTGCTTTGGGAGGCCAGGATGGGAGGATTGCTTGAGGCTAGGAGTTTGAAAATAGCCTGGACAACATAAGGAGACTTTGTCTTTACAAAAAATAAAAAATTTAGCCACACTTTGTGGTGTGCACCTGTAGTGCCAGGTCCTTGGGAGGCTGAGACAAGAGGATTGCTTGAACCTAGTATTTCAAGGATAGTGTGAGCTATGATCACATTACTGCGCTGCAGCCTGGACGGCAAAGTGAGACCCTATGCCTCAAACAAACAAACCCCAGTAAAATATGTAGTGTAAAGAGTGGTGCTCTGTGTTATGGAGGAAAGGTGTAGCATGAGGAAGGAGCTGGGAAGTACAGGTCGGGGATGGATGGCTGCAGGCAGAGTGGCAGGGAAAGACTCCTTGAAAGAGTAGCCTCTTGGAGAAGACATTTACTCTGTTATCCTTTAATAGTTTTGGAAATCAGGTAGAAATAGTGAGTTATGTGTGTTTTTACCTTTTGAAAAATTGTAGCTTTATTTAAGGAATTAAACAAAGATAATTCAAGCCACTTTTAAATTAATATCTATGTGTCTTTTTGTAAATTAGTGCTAATGGTCAGTATAACTCAAACTATTTCATATTTGGAATTTAACTTGCACTAATTTATTACAAAGTCAATACTCATCTTAGAAATTAAAAAGAATAGTAATTATAAGGTTTTCAAAGAAAAGTACTAATTTTATGACCCACCTAACATCATATGGCTTCAAAAATGCCATGAAAATGATTTTTTTACCTTATATTTATAGTTCATAGATAGCTTATGCTTCTTAGTACTGTTAATTAATACTTTTGTAGTAATTATAGAATGCTTTATATATTATTATTCTGAATTTAAAAGATCAAGCTTTAAAAAATTAATTTAAAAGGAAACTAGGACTGACCTGCACTTTAGTAAGTTCTTTAATAAAATGTTTTTTAAAAGACCATCAAAAGCTAGTTTTTTTACAATACTTTGTTTCTCTGTGGAACGCAAAGTTCCATGTGGCTTTTTGGCCTCTATTTTCAAGTAAAATTTGATTATACTTATACTCTCAGCAGTCATTGTTTTCCTTAAAGGGGAGATTGCCTTTGAGAATAGATTCCCTAGCAGTTTACATCTCAATTGTGTGTTGCAAGGTTGAATGTTATGTTAGCTAGTAAAAAGAACACACAACAAATAAATTGTAAATAAAACCACATAATAAACTATAAATGCAAAGTATAAGATACCTCTCTGGATGCACTGGATGTAGGAGCCTAACAAATATCAGTGGGAACGTCTCAGCTCTGAGGTGAATTTCTTATGACTTGACAGTAACTTTCTTAATGAATTGGGAGCAGATCAAAATGTAATAAGTCTGTGGCTTGCATTTGTGTTCTCTTACCAATGTCATTGGAAGAGCAGAAATTCTTAATTTTGATGAAATACAGCTTGCTCGTTTTTTTATGTTTTTTGCTTTTGTATTTAAAAACTCATTGCCAAATGCAAGATTTCATAGGTTTTCTTCTGTTTTTTTTTTAATGAAAGTTTTATTGTTTTAGGTTTAACATTAAGGTCTGTATTTTGAGTTAATTTTTGAAAATATTGTGTGAAGCATGGATCATTTTTTTTAATGCATGTAGTATTCAGTTATTTTTTCCATTGAGTCTACAGGACAGCTTAGAGGGACTGACATCATAACAATATTGAATTTTTCAATCCATGAATGTGGTATATCTTTCTTTTTTTTCCAGACGAAGTCTCACTCTGTCGGCCAGGCGGAAGTGCAGTGGCACAGATTGGCTCACTGCAACCTCTGCCTTCTGGGTTCAAGCGATTCTTCTGCCTCAGCCTCCCAAGTAGCTGGCACCCACCACCAAGCCTAATTTTTCTATTTTTGTAGCAACTGGGTTTTACCATGTTGGCCAGGCTGGTCTCAAACTCTTGACCTCAGGTGATCTGCCTACTTTGACCTTCCAGAGTGGAAGGATTGCAGGTGTGAGCCACCATGCTGGCCTGTATATTTGTTTTATTTAAGTCCTTCATTTCTTTCATCAGTGTTTTCTCCATACAGATGTTGCACATACTTTGTTCTAAGTGGAAGTATTTTGTTTTTCTTGGTCTTATTATAAATTATGTTTTAATAAAGTTTGTTTTCACTAGCTAATTTCTGCTATATAAAATACATGTCCTTTGACCTTGTATTCTAGGATAAATTAATTCTGGGAGCTTTTTTGTAAATGATACTGCACAAAGGTTTGATAGTATATTCTTGTTATTGTTAGCCTGCAAAGAGTCACTGAATTGTCATCCCCTTGCATTGTGGTTGCAGTCAATTGAAGTTAGAAATGATTGATTGCAGCTGCATCGCTATTTAATGGCAATGCAAAGCAACTGTCCGTATCTCTTCATTCTGCTGCAAATGCTTTATATACTCACTATTTTATGTTTATGTATTCGAGTGATAGTTTTGTGTTTTAGAAATCTAAGCAATGTTGCCATTTAATCAAATCATTTATGGTAGGATTAGATAGAATTGAAAGCTTCCACTTCAAGATTTCCTTTCCACTGGCTTGCCTCAGGAGCTAAAGTTGCCCATGTCAAAAGGAAAATGTCTTACAAAGGAAGCATAAATCATTATGTTGTTCTGACCTTCATATTCTTTACTTTTTCAGAGATGCGGTATTTGTAGGCTGTGATGGCAGATAACAGCTGGGGGCTTGAGAGATAGGGCAGGACAGGTTCAGGCATAAGTGGGCCCAGGTGGGATGCTGCCATGGTGGGAACCTCATCCAGATGTCATTGTGAGGACACTGGGCACCAAGCTGTGCAGGCACTATAGGAAAATGTGGAAACAGCCACCAAAAGGAGGTACCTCTGAAAACCTAACCTGGTTTTGGGAAGGTTTTGCTTAGTTTATCTCTGTAAAACAGGCTAAATTGTCAAACACTTGTGATGTTACCTTGGATCAATATTTGTTAACAGAAATGCAGATTTATTATGCTAAAATAAAAACAAATATTCTCCTATGTATAATGGCATACAGTTTCTTTGTTAAATTATATCACCTGCATTCTTTGAGAGAAGTTTTAGATTCCATAGACTGTTAATAAAGGACCGTATGGATGAATAATTCCTTTACAAGGAAACATGCATAAAATGAACAAGGTTAGAAAAATGTAATTAACCCCGTAGTATGTTGAGATCTTAAGGGAAATAATACTAACACAATTAACACAACCTACCTCATTAGAAATGAAAGAGAAAACATTTTGGAGGAAATGTCACCTAGCTGAATTAGTTTTTTTTTTTTTTTAAGTGTTTATTATTTTTGTCAGGAAGTTTAAAACTTGGCCTGTTAGTCATTATGATATTTGATTATGTGTTATGATTTTGAAAACCAGAAATAATGTTGGGGAAGGTATCCATACCCTGAGATTTGATGTATTTGTGATTTCTTTTGGCAGTTGAAGAAAAATGGAGCATAAAGAGAAAGTCAGTAAAATTTGTAGGACAAAGTGGCTTCCAAAATTTAGATCTATTTTTCTTCTATATTTTAGCATTTAATTAATATTTTCCTGTATTGCCAAATGATTAGCAAAGTAGTAGTCATTGATTTACTTTAGTACTCAATCACATATTAGTCTATTTTGATTTTTATTTAGAATCAAAATCTTGTTTTCAGTTAGAGCTGTTTTTAGTTTATTATTATACGTTGAGGATAAATCTCATAATTAAAAATTATATTCGTAGTTGTTCAACTTTTTAATACTTGTGGAAACAATTTTTTTAAAACCAATATTCTTTCTATGCTTCAAAAGAAGCTGAACTTTTTAATTAAAATTAAGAAGGGCCAGACACGGTGGCTTATGCCCGTAATCCCAGCACTTTGAGAGGCCGAGGTGGGCAGATCACCTGAGGTCAGGAATTCAAGACCAGTGTGGCCAACATGGTGAAACCTCATCTTTACTAAAAATACAAAAAGTAGCTGGATATGGTGGTGTGCACCTGTAATCCCAGCTACTCGGGAGGCTGAGGCAGGAGAATTGCTTGAACCCAGGAGGCAGAGTTTTCAGTGAGCCAAGATTGCGCCACTGCACCCCAGCCTGAGTAACGAGAGCAAACCTCTGTCTCAAAAAAAAATAATATTTAAGAAAAAATTATCCTTGATATCGCCCACATTTAATCTCTTTATAAGTAATATTCCTTATTAGAGTTTTACCTTTTCTAAAGCAGCTATTTATTGTTATCTTTTATTTTTGTAGCACTTCATAGTGTTTGATCACTTTGGCTAAAAGTATGTGTGTGTATATATATATATTTTACAAATTTTATTGATCTTTTCAAACAACCAGCTTTTGGCCTTGGCTTCACTGAGTTTTCTCTTTTGTTCATTTTAAATTTTACTGAATTTTACTCTTTATTATTTCTTTCCCTGTATTTCGTATATATTTAATTTGCTATTCTTTTCCCAGTTTCTTAGGATTAAAGTCCAAATGATTGATTTTAGACCTTTTTGTTTTTTTCTAATTTAAGAATTTAAAGTGACAAAATTCCCTGTAATGCTGCTTCAGTAGTATCCAAGATAATTTTTCTTGCTGTTTTGGGTGTTGTAATTTTTTATTGAATGTTTGACATCATCTGAGGACAAGTCTAGAATGAAATAAATAATGTTTATGGGCCAGGTGTGGCGGCTCACGCCTGTAATCCCACCACTTTGGGAGGCCAAGGCAAGTGAATCTCTTGAGCCCAGACTAGCCTGGCCCACATGGCAAAATTCTGTCTCTACAAAAAAATAGAAAAATCAGTCAGGTGTGATGATGCATGCCTGTAGTCCCTGCTACTAGGGAGGCTGGGGTGGGAGGATCGCCTGCGCATGGGAAGTCGAGCTGCAAGGAGCTCTGATTGTGCCACTGCACTTTATTCTGGGTGATGGAGCAAGACCTTGTCAAAAAAAGAAACAAAAATAAAAACTGTGTGTGTGAATATATATATATACACATACACACACACACACATACATACATACATACATACACACATACATATATAGGCCTGATGATGGGCATATCTCTTCTTCAGTCAAGGCCATTAGTATGGGGCTTCCATTCAGTCTAGTCAGGAGTTGAGCTGTGTTAAGGTTTTGGTGTCGTTACTTACCTTCAGCGTACTGTAGACTTCTGCTTCCTTTGAGCTGTTTTTATCCTTCCATCTGTGTAGGAGCTGGTGTTCCAGCGGTTATTCTCAGTGTTATTGGTTGGCTGTCAGCTTTCCGCAGGTCCCGCGTGTCTGTGTCTCAGAGGACTCTCCTTCCATGCTCATGACCTTCCTTTTGGTTATTGGCAGTTGGTGGTTGCTGTGCCAGATTCAGAGTTGAAGTAGGTAGCCCCTCTCAGGAAGGTCCTGAGTGCCTGGGCCTCATGGTTGGGACTTTCTCAGAGTTCCTGCCCCTTCTCTTTGACACCATTCCTCAGCCTCCTATCTTTGTTGGTCTCGGGGAGGAGCTTCCTGCTTCTCCTCTAGCGGTAGCTGATCTCTCATTTAAGTTCTTGGTCACAGGATGAATTCCTACCCTGTCCCTGGGGTTAGAGGGTGTTTTCTTCTTCTGTTCTTTTCCCAGATGTAGTAGAACTGCCTTGTGTTCTGGAGCTGAGAGGCTTTCTTGGCTCTTCCCCAGAGACAGACGGAGTGGCCTCCACTCCTCCCCCAGACCAGTGTGTCTTTGCTTTTTCCCTGGGGTGAGAATATTGGTGTCCTTCCCTGCTTTGTGGCTGTTGCTTCATGTGAGAGACCTGCCTGGGGTAGCAGTTCGGCTTTGTGCCTGTTCCTGCATCCCAGAAGTGGATTATCTCAGTCTCCCCACTTGCCCCAGTCTTCCTCATATGCACCAGTAGAGGTCTGGGCAAACAGCTGTTGTTGATTGAGTGTCGTATACTGTAGTATGCATTAGCTCACTGTTGGCTTTTAATAGTTTGATACAGTTTTAGCTGATTTCTTCCTATCCCTTTGTATAGTGGTTGCACTTTCCTCCGCCCAAGGTGACACATACATGTATTTTTTCTCCCCTAGGAAGACCTTGATCCTATTTAGACTTTAGTTTATGTGGTTGCTTTATGACCTCAGCTTTCTGATGGTTTCGAGAAAAGCTAGAATTTTGCAGTTTATCTGACTCTTTCTCATTGTTAGCATATGAGTGGTATAGGTTTCTACATCTGAACATGCATCGGTGATAATATGTTTCATTTTCATTTTTATTCGTTTAAAAACATTTTCTAATTTTTGCAATCTGTTGGATTATTTAGAAGTATATTTAACTGTTTTTATAGTGGATATCTGCAGGTGACGGATCTTCTCAGCTTTTGTTTCTCTGAGAAATCATTACCTTATCTTCATTTTTGAAGGAAATTTTTGTTAGAGTTCAAGGTTGAAGGTTTGTATTTTCCTTAAATGTGTCCTGTCACTTTCTCCTGTTCTCTGTTATTTTGGATGAGAAGTCTTTTTGTTCCTCTGTATAGATCATGTTTTTTGTTTTTCACTAAGATTTCCCCTTTTTAGTTGCTTCTCAGAAGTTAATATTTTGAAGTACCTTGGTATGCTTATTTTTGTTTATCTTGCTTGAGGTTTGTTAAATTTCTTTGATCTGTGGGTGGAATTCTTTTTTCCCAATTAAAAAAATTTCAGGTAATTGTTTCCTCAGATATTTTTTCTGTTTACTCTCCTATTTACCTATCTGTAGCTCTTCTATTATGGAATTTCAGTTGTATATATATTAGCCTTTTCGATATTGTCTCATAAGTTACTGATTCTGTGCTCCTGTTATCTTTCAGTTTTTTTTTTTAACTTCGCTTATGTATTTATAGTAACTGTTTTAAAGAATATGCTCGCTAATTCCATCACGGTATAATCTCTAAGTTGATTTCAGTTGACTGCATTGTACTCTTGTTCATGGGTTACTTTTTGTTGCTTGTTTGAATCTCTAGTCATTATTGACCGGATGTGGATATTGTGAATTTTGGTTGTTCTGTGCCTCATTTTGTTGTCTTCCTTTAAAGAATGTTGAATCTTTTTCCTGGCAGTTATGTAAGTCATTTGAGAATTATTTTGATCTTTGGAGGTATATTTTTAGGTCTTTTTGAGCAAATCCGGTGTAGACTTCACTCTAGAGATAGTGAAGCCCAATATTAAGGTGTGACCATTTTGTGTCTCTTCCGAAGACACACCTTCATTTTCTTACCTTCATTCATCAAGGGTTTGAAGAAGAATCAGCATTCTGGCTGGTCAGAATTTGAAGATCACTTTATTTGATCTCTTGGAATTGTTTAGTTTATAGCTCTCTTTTTTCTTTTCTGGCTTTGAGGAGTTTCACCTCATGTATGCATGACTTAGTATGCAGCCAGTGATTCACAGAGACTCCTGTTGCACATATCGGAGCTGTTCGTTTGGGCAGATCCCTCCTTTCTCATTCTCTGAACACCAAGTTCCAACTGACTCATTTTTGTCACATGTAGGAAGTGATATGCTGTGATCTGCCTGGGTCCCTGCACTGTGCTCCTGAAGGTGCTCCTGATGTACATTCAGCGTTGCCATAGGGCTCATCTCCCTTGTTTATCTTCTTCTCGCCCTATTCTGTGCGTTGTTCAATTTCTGAAAATAGTTATTTGCTATATTTTGTCCAATTTTCTGGTGGCTTACAGTGGGCCCTAGTTCTCTCATGACTGGATGCTTACCTGTATCTTTGTAATTTCTGAACCTATTTCAGATTGTATTTTCATTTGATAATCAAAAGTCGGCATTTTATTATGCTATAGAGTTATACAATTCTGTATAATGCTGTTTCATAGATTCTAAATAATACATGACACTGATAGATCTATTATTGTTATTCTTCCTTTAGAGGGGATAAACCTGAGATAGTGAAAGAAGCTATATGAATTTGGTTTCTGGTCTGCAGTGTACTTCAGCAACTCTCATTTTCTTTTGAAATTCCTCTTCACACTTTTTATAGGAAGTTATAGAAGTCAGCATCAAAGTTACTTGCCATCTTGAGCTATTGTTGATTCTTCTTTGTCAGATTGCTTATAAGGATTGCTGTTGGATAAGAGATATTGAAGATTTAGAAAAAAAATTAAGTATTAATATATGTTGCAGATATTAGCTTTTTTCGTGCCTCCTGCTTAACATCTATGCCCCTTGACTTTGAGGGAATGTCTTGTTGATTCTTGATGGGGAGCAATGCCCTGCTTCGTTCTTTTTGTAGTCAGGATACAAGCATGTGACTTGTTAGAGCAAGTGCCAGAAGTACCCTGTGGTGACAATAGTGTTCTGGTTAATGTGCACCAGCTAAAAGACCGTTTTATTCCTTCTTCATTCTTCCAAGCTTTTTTGTTCTAGCACTTTTAAATTTTTCTTTTTTTTTCCTGATTAAAAAAAAGCCCTTGATGTCCTTTCTTCTTCTGTATATGATCTCCCAACTCGCTTTCCATTGCTTACACCTAACAACCCTATGTGGCAGAAATAATGTCTGATTTGGAACCAGGACCAGTAGTTATCTAGTTATGTATATGTATATATATATATTTATCAGGGCTTCTCTTAGCTGTCACGAAAACACACTTTCCCCGCTTCTTCCCCAGGATTTTGTTCTAAGCATGTTCATCTGTTCTCCGTTGGTGATTGGTATCCTAATTTGTGAAACAGAGATGTTAATTTTTCTGTGTCTACATTGTTGGCTTGTTTTGCAAGCATTTACAAGAAGAGATCTACATAAATATATTATGAAAATGCAGTGTAATTTTTTTTTAAGTTGATGGAAAGATGGTCTTCTAGTCAGGATCTCCTGTAAGGCTAGGTTTTTGGCTAGGGTATTTGGTGTTACGTAGGAACTGTGCTGCTAGATCATTACTGCCTAGTTTCCCCGGATTATAGAGTGCTCTGGAGTGTGACTCACATAACTTAACAGTCCAGCCACTGTAAGGACTGCTGTTCAGAAACAGTTGCTGTGGTTCTCCTATGGCATATTTTCAAGAATGAGAATTTAGATGGACACAAGGCGTGCTGGCTGTTGGGGTGGTGATTAGAGAAGAGCCCCTGGCAGGGAGACTGGAGCAGAGATCTGTCAGCCTGTTACTCTCGGTAGTTTTAAAAATTAAACTCCCAAAAATAATTTATTTTTTCCTGTTCTCCCAAACAATGTGATCATATAAAAGTCAGATAATAAACAAATTGCATACTTAGGAACATGAAAGTTTCCTGTTCTCCAGAGAAAATCACTCTAATTTAACGAGTTTTCCTTCCTAACAATGCTGCCAGGCATGCTGGATCTAATGTTGAAAGTATTACTTAGGAAAAGAACGGAAGTTTAGATGCAAAGTGTTTTATTTTGAGCAATCATTATATTATAGTTCTGCTTATGGCTGTGAAACCATTGATCTTAAATTGCCTCCATGGAACTTTTCTTAGAGATTCTGTTTCCAAACAGTGTGTAATAGGGTTATAATGTGTGTGTGTATGTTCCCACATACGTACAGAAACACACACACACATAAATATGTGTAAATATGTTTTTTATTTTATCAAAACCAGCAGTTGGTGATGGTGAGAGGTTTTGTGATGTGATAGTAATAGGGAAACTGGTACATCTCGAATGCTCTTGCTTCCTGGTAATGATGACAGCCAAACATCTACCAGGGTGCAAGGTAGTTTGGAAGCAGGCTGTGATATTATAAGCATCATTCACAGACCTTTTTTTTTTTTTTTTTTGAGACGGAGTTTCGCTCGTTACCCAGGCTGGAGTGCAATGGCGCAATCTCGGCTCACCGCAACCTCCGCCTCCTGGGTTCAGGCAATTCTTCTGCCTCAGCCTCCTGAGTAGCTGGGATTACAGGCACGCGCCACCATGCCCAGCTAATTTTTTGTATTTTTAGTAGAGACGGGGTTTCACCATGTTGACCAGGATGGTCTTGATCTCTTGGCCTTGTGATCCACCCGCCTCGGCCTCCCAAAGTGCTGGGATTACAGGCGTGAGCCACCGCGCCCGGCCCACAGACCTTTTTTGTTAAGTTTTTCTAATCTCATCATATGGAGGTTGTGTAGCACATAAAAAACAAATAAAGGCACAGTTAGAAAACATTATATTGAATAAAATAATGATGTACAAAAGTTTATTAAAATATACTTAAATTTTTTTAGAAGGTCTGCAAATGATAAGGCATAACACTGTTAATTGCTGCTTTGGAAAGCTTTGTCTTGAGAGGCAGCTAAACAGTAGAACCATTCAGTGTAGCACTTACTGTAATAATAACTTTAAAATTTTAATTGGACCTCTATCCAAACTTATAACTTGACACGGACGTTTGCTTTTCCCTTATCAACCTTCTTGATTCTTCTCCATTCACATTAGCTTTTTCATTTTCTATTAGGTGGGCAATATTGTATTTCCTCCTGCGCTCCTGTGAGGAGAATACGTATCCTTTGGCACATATGCCAGTATGGGTCCCCATAGTTTCCAAAGAAAAATAAAATACAAATTAGCTTTTAATATGAGTATGGTAGTCCAAAATAGCTGCATTCTTTTTTTTTAACTAAAATTTGAAAGACTGCTTTGTAGAGAAAGTGATTTCATTGTACTTTTATATTCAGGCCTTTACTTTTCCAAGGTCTGTCTCTGGGCTTAAATTATTTAAATTTTAATGTCAAATTAACATGACTGTTAGTTTTATAGAATATAAACTGTTATGATTGGTTTCATATTTGAGATCATAAAGATATCATACAACACATTCCAGTGTCATATGTTTGTGCCATAGAATGTTTTATATATACTATGTTTACTGGCTAGCATTTAAACAGAAAGCACATCTTGAAAAAAAACTACTTAATTAAAAATTAAATGATGAATTAAAACTTAAATTATGCAAAACTAATAAGCTACATTACCAAGACCAACAATTAATACACTACAATATATTCAGGAAAGATGCTAACATTTTAGCATTTGTTTTATGTTAGAATTGCAATTTGCAGTGCATGCTGTTTTGAAACATTTATTTTGAAAAGCTCAGCATGTCTGAGTTAAGGCATAAATCAATGACCTAGGATTTTTAATGGTTATAGAATTTACCATAGATTATAATTCTTGAGAATACAAATAGTACAGAAGAAAAAATCCAATTGTTTTTAAATCAGTGGCAACATCATATCAGCATATTTGATTAAATTTATTCATTGTAATGTGCAGCTCCACAGTGCAGAGATGCATTCAATTGACATAGTCCTAAAGTGATCTATTATTTTATTTGTTAAGATTTTTTTCCTTTGTTCATGCTTAATGGATATAAATCATGATCATGACAGTTACCAAGGGTTTGAACTTCAGGAACTCTCTACAAATGAATATTAGCTGAAACTAAGGACTCCTGCACTTAAGAAAATATGAGCCATTTAAAAACATTCTATCTTGTGATCCAATAAAGCAGAACTTTGAGTGTATATTCTGTTTTAAGATGGACATGTCAACATCTAGACTTATAACTAGCATAGCTGAGTTAGTCTCTCATCTGACGGTTCATAGTGTTGTCCTTCTGAGCTGGTAATAGGTATGATGCGTGAACGTTTGAAGTTTCCATCTTTTAGACCAGGCAATCTCTAGTCTTTGAAAGGAGTCCTCCATATGTGTAGGTGAGTGAGGGGAGTCTTCCCAGCTCACCCTCTCTCTTTAATCCCTGCAGGGGACATTCACAGTATGTCAGGTGTTGAGCTCTTTACTGGACACTCAACATATGAAGAACTTTTAGGCTCATGGTGTCTTTGCCCTCAATGATGTATGATTATAGTAGAGAAAGATGTTAACTGAGAATTATAAAATAGTATGGTGAGATTATTCATGGAAAGATACCCAAAGTTTCATGGAGGCACAGAGTTGGGACCTGATTATAGTCGGGGGAGGTATAAATTGGGAAAGAGTATACTCACCACTCGGTTAACACCCTTAATTTGTTCTCCTCTTATTTCCTCCCCCAAGCAAACAAAGAAATAATAAATACCAATGTTTGGAGGAATTGGCCATTACCATAATGTAAAGTAATTTTTGGAAAAATTGGAATTTATCGTTGGTAGTGTGTCCTTTTAAAAAGAGATTTTCTCTAAGGCAGTGAAGAACACCTAGCATTCCTTTCTCTCTGCTTTCATCTCTTCCTATTCTCTCTCGTCTCCCAGGTTTTTTTCTGAATCGTTTATTAACCAATTTTTTTAACGTTCTGACCCTGCTCACATTTCAAATAAGTTTGGGTCCAATTTCGTATGAGTAAACAATTATTTTCTTCTGTATTTCATTGCAAAGATAAGATCTGCTATGGACACACTTCAGTGCAAAGTGAGCCAATATGCAGGGATGCCTCCAGGAAACGTGATGATGTGTGCCTTTCCTGGTATAGATTTTGTTTTTATCCTTACTTTTATGAAAACATTCTTGTCAATGATAAAAGTTGGTTTTCTGTGTTATTAAAAACAAAACAAAACAAGAACTTAGGGGAGTGCTAGGGTCTTTGAAGGGTGGTTGCATATGAGAGCCCAGAGTAACTGTTTTGGAGAAGATAGTTGTAACCTGAGCTGTGTCTAAGGAATTTTGGACAGTTTTCAGATTTTAAAAATGTCTCCCGGTGCCGATTTTGGGGTGACCAGGTTCATTTGCTGGCAGAGGAGTGGAGAATTAGGGAGACACAAAAGGATGAGGTGAGCTGCTCCAGTGAATATTTTACAAGTTAATTCTTACTGTCCTGTTTGCTAGCTTTAGTCTTTAATTTACTAGATTTGGACAAACTTAAGCAGACATTTTCCATTTGTTGTGTAGGTTTATGTTGAATCATTTTCCTGTTTTGTGTGGGATTTTCTACAGTTAAAATATTAAAAGGAATATTAAATTATACTTTAAGTAATAGGTCCAGTAGTATGACACAAATTTTCTAACATCTTTGTAATACTTATTTTATTGAAAAACTAGAAATAATTTGTGAGAGTTGGTTCTCTGGAGACAAAATTATATGCATATGTTTCTCTTAGTAAATTAAAGTTGCCTCTAAAATGTGCGTTTATATTATTTAAATGATCATTGCCCTTGACATTTACAATAAGATTAGTGCTGTGTTCCCATAGCATAAATATGGTTACCATGCTTTAAAAAAATACATCAAACTTGTAAACTTATTTATACTTTACAGTCAGTTTTTTTCCTAAGGACATTTGGATAGTAAACTGTGTTTTGTTGAATGGAAAATATTTTGTTCTACTTTGTGAGGTTTATTAAATTTAATATACCACTATTTTCTAAATTCTCAAATTATTGCATAGGGAGGATCCATGTAAAGTAAGTTTTTAAATATGTTAGTATACCTACATTTGAAACCTTTTCCTTTCTTCGGAGAATGTTCTAGATAAAAGCCACCTAATTAGTTTATGGTGAGCTGTTTCCACACTGCCACTTATCTGGCATTTTCTTTAGGTCAAGACTGTCTTTACTGCTTTCTAATAAGATAGTAGAAAACTGCTGAACGTGTGGTTTTGGTGAAGAGTATCAGAGGTGTGATGTCACCACTTTCCACTTTCCTCCTGCACGGGCAGGTGGAGCTCACTTTATTGTCTTATTTCCTCTAGTCTTCTCCCCAGTTCCCTCTCCCTTGAGCCAAAACCCCTTCCCACCAATTCTTCTCAACCTTAACTTTATTCTACAAAATAGTTTCTATGATGACAGAGGAGACTTAGTCCCCAGCCTCTGTTAGTTTACAATGGTAGAGATACTCATTTTAGGAGAGGAGAGAAATATAATTGGGACCAAATATAAATGTTTTCTGTCTAGGAGTTTAGCCTTAGTCATCGTATAGATGAAAGTACTGGTTTGCTTCTGGAACCTGGTTTTTGATTTTTTCCACTAAGATTCATCTGTCAAAGATTAGAGTGTATTTATTAGTATTCTGTGGTACCAGGCTTTTAGTGGGAGCTCTGGACTGAATTGTGTCCCTGAAAAATTTGTAAGTGGAATTCTTAATTACCCAATGTGACGGAATTTGGAGATAGGGCCTGTAGAGGGTAGTTAAGGTTAAATGAGATCTTAAGGGTGGGGCCCCAATACTATAGGATAGAGACAACAGACAGCTCCCTCTCTCCTCTGCGTGCATACTTGTCCTTATATGGCAGAGAGATCAGGGTTCCAGCATGGTTGGGTTTTGGTGAAGGCTTGCCCAGGCTTGCAGATAGCGGTCTGACTTCAGGGCTGTGAGAATGTTAATTTCTGTTGTTTAAACCACCAGACTATGGTATTTTGTTACAACAGCCAGAGCAGACCAAGACAGTAGGTAATTATCACGTTGCTATTTGGCACCAAACTAACTTGCCCCTTGGATCAGTGTGTTGAACAACTCATCACAAAGAAATAACTATTACTGCAAACTGTTAGTTAACAACGTATTTCAGAGATTAGTCATCCTATGATGTTTTTATTTTCTTTATGTAATATTTCCTACTACCTGTAAGTTTAGCTGTGGAGTTGAATTCTACTGTGTTTCCTGCCATGTATGCCGATCACAGACAGACAGGCACAAGTCATGAGGCACCTGGATAGAGAAACAAAAGAGTACCAGAAAGCTTCCCTTGCTTCCTTCTGGTAATCACTGAGGCAAGATAACTATTACAGTTAAATTTTTATTCAACAGTTTTGATATTGGTTGTGTTTCTTCCACAGGATGGTTTTTGAATTGAATCTAATCTTAAACCCTGATTTTTGCCTCTTAAAATATTTTTTTCTTTCATTCTAGCTACTTTTATATTCTTGACCTTTGAACTGTTAATAATTTAGCCTCCCCCCACCACCACTTCCCCCAACATACAGTTTGTGCATGGCATTATGAAGAGAGACTATTTTACAGATTTTAGGAAATAGATTTCATAGGCCCCATAAATAAATAAAATGCTTACATCAGCTTTATTTTGTGAATCTTGAAATTCAAACTTAAAAGTAGAGTTTGCGGTTTAATTTGCTTGTGTTTTAGCTTGGTGTGCACATAGTGCTCTGTGGGGTGCCATTTCAGCTACCATTATTGTACTGAAAAGATCTATAAAGGAGACATGCCTGTGAATATTCTATTTTTGAATGCTCTTCTAATGAGGTATTAGATTAGAGGTGGCATTACATTTTGGAGGGGCTGCTGATAAATGCAATTTGCATATTATACTGTTACATTGCCTTTTCAGTTGGTATCCACTGATATGACAGTAGCTCATATAGTCAGGAAGGAATCTTAGTTCTGAGTTAAGTATAGAATGAGAAGGATGTGTATGTTTTATTTGTGCATGAGTCAGTTTTCTAATTAAATATATTTCTGGTGTTTACAATGGAAGTTAACCAAAATATATAATTTAATAGGGAAATATATATAAATTTATATTTATATATATAAATATATATATATAAATATAAATTTATATATATAAATATATATTTATATATAAATATATATATAAATATAAATTTATATATATAAATATATATATAAATATATATAAATATAAATATATATAATTGTCAGTGTTTTATACTGATAAACATATATTACAGTATTATCAATACTTTTCTAATTAGATTCTTCTAATATAGTGAATATTCTGCTTAAAGTAGGAAAAGACTGTAAGGCATGTAGATATTTTTGAAAATATTAAATATTTTGAGGTCCAAATTGAGATCTATTTAGTTTTCATATGCATTGTTCCCAGTGCATGTAAATGAATTTTATATATTGGTTAAATGGTTTATCAATGAGAAGCAGCATAGCATATACCCACATTTATTTATATAGAAATATATATTTTCCTATAAACATTGATATGCATACATATATGCATGTACAGAAACATACATACATGCACACATATGCTGATACATAGACATGTACATGGTTGTGTTACAAGCAGTTGGCTATATGCAATTTTATCTGTTGGTCAAGCAGTCTCTCCAAGGCTGTTTTAAATGCATGGGGCAGGCAGTCAGGAAGAGGAGATATTTGGAATACAGGGCAAGAGCAAGACCAAGTGGAACCCACAAGCATGAGGAGCCTATGAGCATGGGCAGAAGCCCGTGTCTGTTCACTGCCTCAGACCCTGATGGTATAGTTTCCTGTAGAATTTGGGGGTCTTCTTCCAGGAGCATAACTTACACATGCCTGGTCTAGTTGTTGGAGAAACTATGAGGGATCCTGATGAAGATGGATCAGTTGCAGGGCTAGCCCCCCAGCTCACCCAAATTAGGTTATTCAGCAGAGAGGATGTGGTGTGAGCGCTACAAGTGACTGCTGCTTGTAGCAGCCTTCTACATTTCTCATAAGAATCCCCCTCGTGTTCCACCCAACTAGACATATCAGAAAGAGAATTCTGAGAAATGTCGTTCACAGCCTAGATGAGGCGACACATTATAAGGCCACCACAGAGAGTTTTAGATCTCTCTGTCTCTCTCTTTTTGATATGGAGTTTTGCTCTTGTTGCCTAGGCTGGAGTGCAGTGGCTCGATCTCGGCTAACTGTAACCTCTGCCTCCTGGGTTCAAGCAATTCTCCAGCCTTAGCCTCCTGACTAGCTGGGATTACAGGCATGCACCATCAAGCCCAGCTAATTTTGTATTTTTAGTAGAGACTGAGTTTCTTCATGTTGGTCAGGCTGGTCTGGAACTCCCAACCTCAGGTGATCTGCCCTCCTCAGCCTCCCAGAGTGCTGGGATTACAGGTGTGAGACACAGCACCTGGCCTAGATTTCTTTTATGGGCTACGAGATCGATGTTTTTTTTTTAACTGAATATGGTAATGTTTTTTAATAATTAAATTATCAACAGTTATATTACTGTGTTCTGCCCTATTGGCAAATGATGTTCTAACGAAAATCCCCAGGCTGTTTCTAAATCTACAGTTTTGTTGGTTAATTAATCATTTAATATTCTGAGGTAAGTCGAGATACGATGGAGGGTAGATTCAGGTGGTAAATGGCAATTTGTGCAATTTCTTTACATCATCAGAATTATTATAATATCATTTTATCAGACCCCCATAGGGATCTCTTTTTTTTATTTATTTTACTTTTTTGTATCTTACAGATAGTCGTTCATGCCATGAAATTAATGACACTTACAGAAGTACAGTATCGATCCGTGTTCTCATCTTACACCTAAGGGGACCTGATGTTTCATCTCATGTGTCCTTCAAGTACAGTTAGTCAGAGATGGCCATGAGCAGGCACAGACTCACAGCTTTCTCCTTCTGTCAGCACTTCTGATTTTGTAAATGATGAAGCTTATCAGCCCCATTCCTCCCTAAATCTCGTAGTAAACCTGGCCATCACAGGGCTTCATGGACATCCACACATTTTCAATAATTCTTCGAAGTATCTTGGCATAGGACATGGTTCCGGCTACAGCAGCGTCCCATAGCAAACAACTAGGGATATCTTTTATAGAATACTCAATCTACGATGTGCTGTTAAATAGGATATAATTAAATACAGGTACAGTTGGGAAAATGAAGTTAAAAAGGTCACTTCAGTAGAGTTTAACTGTAACTATCAGGTCTGTAGAGCTAGACACAGATCTGAGCTCATGGTGAGAGGGATCTATAGAGAGTTGTTAGACCAGTTTTCTTTTTAATTCATCACATCAGTAAAGTTTGGAGGTTTATAACTTCATAAATAAGTGATCTTTTATTCTTTTACAAATATCTTATCACAGTTTCTTTAATACTAAAACAATGTTGGTGTGGCCATCTTTACATAAATGACATATTGATGGGAAGCATAAATTTGAATTTTGTTGCTTAGGTTGCTGTGCTCTTTGTATTAGTAGATTTAGTGAGATGTTTTCTTGCATTAGAAACACTGAGTGTTTCTGCATTAGGTGTCTTGGTTTTTTTAGAGACAGTGAGGAGAAGGGATGGGTGTCAGCATGGTACTAGTGCGTTGCAGATACACCCATACTATCATATATTGAGTCTTGGATCCTAACAGCAAATAAGATAGAAGTATGTCTCTTTAATCGTAGGCCTGCATACTTTTACATGAAGAATCGGTTTCTCCTTATCCCACATAGACCCCAGTATTAGGATTAGAAGAGTAACTCTTCTGTAGTTTCATTTTAAAATTATGTAACTATCATTGCCTTTAATATCTGAAAGATATTCTGGTTGTTACACCTTGCTGAGTTTCTTCCCCAGGAGGTTTATGGACGATTGATAAATATAGACATGTTTGTGGTGCTTTGACTTGAGAAAAATACATTTAAAAAAACAACCAGAAAGTCCAACATGCTGATAAGGTACCCTTGAATTAAACTCAGGGAAGGAAGATAGATTTCACTTTTTGTCTGCTTCTACTTGTTGAGGTGGCTGAGTAGAGACTGTTGAGAGAGATTATGAGGTTGCCTGAGATGTCATGGGGACAAAAGCCCATGATAAATCAGTGGCACACACCTGTAGTCCCAGCTACTCCAGAGGCTGAGGCAAGAGAATTGTTTGAACCCAGGAGGCAGAAGTTGCAGTGAGCTGAGACCATGCCATTGCACTCCAGCCTGGGCGATAGAGTGAGACTCCATCTCAAAATAAATAAAATCAATCAATCAATCAATCAGTGGGAGTGCATGCACCACTGACTGGCCATCTCTGATTTGGTTGAATAGGACTGTCTATGGAAATGTGACGAAAGTGCTGAATTGCACAGATGCTATTTATTCTAGAATGGCTCCTTAAACTTACTAGATTCCTTAAAACAACTTCTTCAGACAGAGTAGATAATAATTATAGTTAAAACCTGTTGTACCTATATTCCACATCTATTGCTTTATGAATATGTATTGGTAGATTAGACTATTTTTGAATATAACTCACTCTTTTGAATGTAGTTTATTTATGAAAAGACATTTTTTAGTGTAGCAAAACTCAGAATTTATTTATGTTGATGAAATTTTTTTTTTTCCTTTATTAACGATTAAATAGGGATTTATTTAAAAATTAATAGCATGTGTCTTGTAAATAGAAAGGAAACAAATACTGGACGTTTTTGACAATATGAAAATTAAAAGAAACAGGTTAAGTAAGGTCTTGGTGTGAGATGTGAACTTTCTTTTGCAGGTGAGAACCAACTATGCATATAAAACACAAAACTGTGGTTACTGTTTATAGATCAAAGAGTGGTCTACATTGTATCCTAGTAATCTGTTTTCACTGAATTGTCTATGAGCCAGTGTCCTTGTCAGCTACTAAAGATCATTTTCTGTTTTCCTTTTTCAACTAAAGATAAGGGCTGAAGTAGAGCCAAGTATCTCATTCTGTTTCTTTCACCACTCTCTCTTCCCCCTTATTAAGGGTGTTCATGTACATATCACTCAGTGCACTGTGGTTACTCATTGTCATGGAAGTTTTGGATATGGTATGAGATGGTAGTATGTTAATTAGTTATGCAGAAATGAGAATTCTACCACAAAAGTTCTTTAATTTCAAATTGCTATAGAATTTTTATAGGATTCTTCACCTTTTTCAGTCTAGTTCAGTGTGTCTTTTCTGCTATTTACTAGTCTTTTGTTCAAAGCTTTCACTTTTGGAAAAAACATAGGAATTGCTTTTATTGTTGTTCTTTGAGAAATGTTGTATTCATTGTGTACTTATCTGTGATAAACTCTTAGCATTAAGTGTAATTGACAATGACTGCTTTAAATCCTGGTAGGCGAAATGATCCATGGTACCTGGATCTGGTCAAATGGGAATTATGTGTATTACCCGGTGAATTGGGATGTTCATTCATTAGTTTGTTCGTCTATTCGCTCAACATTTATTTATCCAGTTCCTTATTTGTTCCAGGTGTGTGGTTCAGCTCTGAACAGCACTGACCAGGTCTCTACCTGGAACTCACCTTCAAGTTTAGGGGTGTCAGAAAATTAGCAGCAGCAACAAAAACAGTATAAGAGAATGTCAGGATGTGATGAATGCTTTGAAGAAAAATAAAGCAAAAGCAAAGGGACTGAGAGTGATTGGGGATGGGGATGGTTCTTATTTTGGGTAGGGTGCTTATTGAGTTTGACTTTTGTAAGGCCTACAGAGGCAGGTGAGAGCTCATCTTGGAAAGATCTTCCTGTCTCATTCTCCATGATGGACACAGCACTTCAAGTGCATGTCAGCTCTTCCCATTTCCTGTTGGTGCTTATACACTTTGTGGCTTTTTCCTTAGCTGCACTGTTGATTCCACAGGGGCAAAGACAGTAGCTTTTTTTTTTGAGGGGGGAGACAGAGTCTCACTCGTTGCCCAGGCTGGAGTGCAGTGGTCCTATCTCAGCTTACTGCAGTCTCTGCCTACGGGGTTCAAGTGATTATCCTGCCTCAGCCTCCAGAGTAGCTGGGATTACAGGTATGCGCTACCATGCCTGGCGAAGTTTTATATTTTTAGTAGAGACAAAGTTTTACCATGTTGGTCAGGCTGCTCTGGAACTCCAGACTTCAAGTGATCCACCCACCTCGGCCTTTGACAGTGCTGGGATTACAGATGTTGAGTCACTGTACCTGGCTTAGCAGTTGTTTTATTTACTCAGCACCCTCTGAGCACATGTCAAAGTGGATTATCAATAAGTGGCTACCTAATACGTGAATTAATTCTTTAGTTACCTTCAATTGTAAGTACAAATTGAATATCCTTTATCTAAATGCTTGGAACAGAAGTGTTTCAGACTTGAAATTTTTTTTGGATTTTGAGTTTTTAGAATTTTTGAATATTTGCATTATACTTCCTGATTGAACATGCGAAATCTGAAAACTCAAGATCCTCAATGTTCCAGTGAGCATATCCTTTGAGTCTTATGTTGATGCTCTTAAAGTTTTGGATTTTGTAGCATTTTGGATTTCAGATTCTTGGATTTGGGATGCTCAGCTTGTATTTCAAGGAATCAGGTGATCATTACTTTCTTTAGAAAGACTTTCTTGTCCTGTTAAAAACATCTGGGCTTTTTCTTTGGTATTAGCCTTATATTTTATCCACTATCACTCAATGTATTATCTGTTGATTGGACTTTTTCCTCATGAAGTCTGTGTCTCCATTTTTGAGATTAGGGTTGTTTCTTCTTTACGCATCTGCGTCTCCTACATCTGGTGCAGTGCTGCCACTGGTGATGCATTCAAAACATATTTATTGAATGAACTTCACACCATTTTAGCGACGTGAATTATAATAGCAAGTAAAATGAATGTTGAGAAACAGTACAAATTGATATCTACTGGGAAAACCTTTTTAGTAAAACAAATATTAGTGTAAATTTGACATTAATTTTTACTGGCAGAAATCTCTGTTCTAACTAAGTTTGAACAGTTTTCTTATTTGGTAAATTACTATTGTGCATGATGTTATCTAAAAATAGCAGTTAGGATTTCATCATGGTGAAATAAAAGACACAACAAATAAAAAAAAATTCCCAAACTGGATACTGTCTGTATATTTATATTTGTTTTAGTAAAACTATTACAGTTAAGTTCAAAAACAGAGTTGCTGCTTTTGGTAGTTTGGTGTGTAAAATTAAATTTATAAGCCAATGATTAATGAAAGGAAATATAGTTGCTTATTTTGGCTTATAATATATCATTATACTATAGATGGGTGTATGTAGGCATTACATCATACCATACACAGGCATATATAGGTTTATACCATATAATTTTCCGGTAATCCCATAAGTTATTGTGTTTTATGGTTGACAGTCTTTCTTCATAGTTCCTTGTATTCTCTGCTATGTAGCCTATTTATAACTTCATTCTGAGTTTTGCTCATGGTAATTATTGTGCTTTTAAGTAGAAGAGAAGCATGTTGCTTCAGGTGTATTCCTGGGACTAGTAAAGACCCAAAGAACTGTGGCCAATCAGCTTTCTGCTTGCTGACCTTTTTCTGTGGGGCTCCTTGATCAGTTTTGAAAGGGAGAGCTGGCTCCAGCCCTTTCTGGGGGAGCAGCCTGGTGTGATGGCAGGTCCAAGTCAGGCCAGGAGTGTCTTCTCATCCTTCCTTGGTGGGGTCTGCCAGCTTGCTGTATGGCTGCCACAACAGGAACCCCACGCGCGGCTTGATTGGTGAGGATTTACATGTGTGCTAATTAGAGTGGAATAAATGATTGGCTGTTTGCTGCATTGCCATAAAGGGTGCCCAGATGTACACACTACATGAACATAATGTGCCCAGGCATGGCGCATCAAAGTTTGTCAGCTGCATTACCTCAGCAGTCTTAGGGCCTGTCGCAGAGAATTTGCTGATAATCGTCCCCTATGATTTAGTGTCTTACTCGGTGAAAGTGAAAGACCTCAAAATAATGTCTTGGCAACAGAATTTTTGATCCTTTAGGAAAATAACAAAATATGCTTGAACTTAACTGAGAATAATGAATAGATGACTTTAAGCTATGTATATTCAAATGATGGTATCTTATATTTTGAAATGTTTTCCAGTAAAACAAATAAAATATCAAGTAAATTGGCATAATTGAATAAATTTAATCTTTCAAAATTGCATAAATATCAGTCTTTTAGGTTGAATTAAGCCATGTTAAAACCACCCATGCATATATCTGATAAAAGTTGTAACATGGAATGATTTCATTGAAATTCCAAAACACCCTTTTCTAGAACTTAAAGTCTACTATGTATATATTTAAACATCCATAATATATCTCCTTTGTAAATGTACAGCCACCACCCAAAAATCATTGTGTTGCATTTATGCACAAAATCTGTAATATGTGATTACTGTGGCAAGTAATTTTGTAGTTACATGTTCATAATATTGGTAATGTATTAATGTACAATGATTAAATGGTTAAGCTGCCACATTAAAGTTATGAGTAGGAACATTTATCCAGCACGGCTGGGCAGGAACAAAGCCTGTCCATTTACAGATGGCGTTATTCAATCTCTTGCTCCTCTGAGATGTCAGTGTGATAGCATTGATTCTTAGGGTTGATACCGTACCGCACTTGAATGACCCAATACAGTTCAGTGATAAGGTTAAGTTAATTACTGTATCTGTGCTATGCAGCTTTCACTTGATTACTGCTGAGAAAGATTTTGATGCCTTTTGCTTTAATTAAGCAAAAGGGAATGAACAGATATAATTGGTTTTTGAAATAATCCTGTCACTATCAACGAGCATCCTGTGTTTCCTCCAACTTTGTTATGTGTACTTCTAGAAGCAACATTCTGTGGGGGGAATGAAGTTTTTACATTACATTACACTGAAATGTTACCATATTACATTAATGTGAATTTGCAAACAGTTTAAACAGTATATTTTTAAAAGAATTTGATCTGAAAAAAGTATCTATTTGTAATTTGTGATAATTATTTTATGTGTTCATGTAAATACCCTAAAGATGCCACTTTTAATACATTTTTGTGCTCTGACATTTCTGAAATCTTTGTAACCCAGTTTTGAATAATGACAGATAAATTTAACTTTAAAGCATTTACCACAGTATTTAAGTTTTCATGATTTTTGCACATTACCTCTGTTGTATTTAATTGATTTGACTATCAATCCTGTAGGATTTATATAAATTAATAGAAATTAATAGAAAAGTAGAAATGAAAACCTCTCTGGTGTAGCATGTGGCTTCTCATTTTTATTTTTTCTTGTGTAGGGTATTTACTTTCAGTTTAATATTTTCACTTTAAGCTTTTAATTGAGATTTTTCTTACTGCTTGACTAGACATGCATAATTGTACATGTTCTTCCTGTGCTTCTTTTTAATGAGCATATCTAAAATATGCGAGCAGTGTAGTTTGGGAAAATGTTATAAGGTTTTACTGAATGTAAATTCTTTCCCCCTAGCCTTTCTAGGTACCTGCCCATTCCTTTTCCCACAGATAGTGGAACATTGCAGATACTGTCCTCATGGGCTGTCACAGCTTTACACATCATATCTGTGGGATTGTCCACTCTCACTCATCTTCTCTGAGTAATGTTTTTGTAAATACACCTCACAGTGATGCTAGATTCAAATGAGATAATAAGAATGCCTTTTTTTTTTTAATTAGCAGTAAAGGGCTGCAAGTTTTAATAATTTCTTCTTAGTATCTAATACCCGTTTACTGATCTTCATGAGTTCACAAATTAACAATCAAATGAGCTAATTGTTGTGTTTGACTTTTGTTCTCTATAGTTTAAGTCAATGCAGTGAATCTGAATGGAGAGTGGAAAAACTGGCCCAGTGAATAGAGGGGTGAGACTGAGCTGTTTCTCTAATGTCCTGTTAGAATGAGACAACAGTTTAAAATGAGTGATGAGTCAGTTCACTCTGTCCATTCTCCATGGATGCTATTAATGGGAGTGGGTTGGGGAGGGGCTATTAAACTTCAAAATAAGTCACCTAAAATTTAGATTTTAATCAGCGTCCAGTTTTAATCTTGGTGTTTTGGGTTGGCAGAATAAAGCACCTTCCCCTCATGCTCCCCAAAAGTGTCCACATCCTCCTCTTCAGAAGCTGTGACTACATTATTTCACCTGGTAAAGGAGAATGAAAGTTGCAGTGGAATTTAAGGTGGCCAGTCAGCCGACCTTAGAGAGATCATCTGGAGGGGCCCAGTGTGATCACAAGGGTCCTTAAATGTGGAAGAGGCTCTACAAGAGAAGGTCATGATGACGCAATGTGAGAAGGACTTGACCCCGAATTGCTGGTAAGATTGAGGAAGGGGCCATGAGCCAGCAAGTATTGGGGGCGGGAAAGGGAAAGGGAAAGAATTATACCCTAAGAGGTTCCAGAAAGGAATGCAGTCTTACTGACCCCTTGAATTTAGCTCAGTGATTCCTGGGTTGGACTTCAGAACTGCAGGTCTGTAAGATAATAAATTTGTGTGTTTTACTAAGTTCATAGTACTTTATTATAGTATCTCTAATACCATTGTTTATTATCCAAGGTGAAGTTGTTATTTTATTTTATTTTTTGAGATGGAGTCTCACTCTGTCACCCAGGCTGGAGTGCGTTGACATGATCTCAGCTTACTGCAACCTCTGCTTCTCAGGTTCAAGTGATTCCGTCACCTCAGCCTCCTGAGTAGCTGGGACTACAGGCATGTGCCACCACACCTGGTTAATTTTTGTATTTTTAGCAGAGACAGGGTTTTATCATGTTGGTCAGGCTGGTCTTGAACTCCCAACTTCAAGTGACCTGCCCGCCTTGGCCTCCCAAAGTGCTGAGATTACAGACGTGACCCCCTGTGTCTGGCCCTTATGAACTTACTTAAAAGTAAACCATTTTATCACTTTGTATTTATTTTATTTTTGTCGTATCTAATTTGGCCCTGGCATGTGTCATATATGTGTCTGACTGTTACAGGAAGGCCTGGTGCTTGCCTATTTCAGGAGTTGGTGTTCTGGGATCTTCTCTTTGACAATTTAAAAATGTGGCTATTAGCAAGGCAATTGTTTTTAGAATTAGAAGTCTTGGGTTTATGTTGTAACGCCTATGTCCTAGTTATTGGAAAATGGGATTCGTTTCTTCATACAAAAGTAGAAAAATGCTGCGTCTTTTGGGTAATTGATGAGACAGTATGTGTGTATTTGTTTAGAAAATATAAAATGCTGTTTCAGCCCAGGTTAGTATTAAGATTTCAACCTTTAATTCCAGCCTTAATGGTTTAGGCTGTGGTTTAGTGTGTGGATGGCTTTGAGGAGCACATGCTTTGGTTAGTCATTTTCCCTCTAGTCATGGCGAAGCCATCCAAGCAGTCAGATCTCCCACCCTTGAGATTTGTATGTGAGGAACAGAATTCATTTTCTGAGGTTTTCCTGTGGAGACCATGAGAGGAGGCTGTCTCCCTGGAGGCAGGGAGGCTGGTTCTGAGGCTGACAATCTAGGCAGGGCATGATGCAGGTTGGATACAAAGTGGGAGGAGTAGAGAGGTAGAAGACTATTGGTTAGATAGCTGGAGTGGCTAGCTGAGCAGGTTCTGCCGTGGGGAAGAGTACGAATTTGTTTGTAGAAGCATCGAGGTTTTGCTGTCAGCGGACTATCCAGGAAGAGCTGGTGAGATGAGAAGTGGTTTAAAGCCAGGGAGTATAGGCTGAGTCACTGGTGTAGGGAGAGTGCTGAAGCACGCGAAGGAAGAAGACAGGAAGTCAGGTTTTGGTGGGAGAAAAGTAGCAATATACTGGATTTGGGCAGGTTTTCTCTTAGAAGATGGCCAAAGTGGCATCTGAAAAGCTTGTCGTTTCCTTTTAAGCAGCAAGGGTTAGAATGTAGAAAACCTGCCAGTTAGGGCCTTTTGTTAGATACTTGGCCTTATAATGCCTGCATTTCAACTCTGCTTCAGTTTTTTGAACTGTACAGTCAGCGCTTGGGTAAGTGATCTCTAAGCACACTGGTAGATGTGAAATTCCCTGTCTCATGGTTTCTCCACATTAGGAAAGGAACACACACTAGGGATTTGGAATAAAAGAACTCCAAGGCTCCTCCAGTCTTTCAATTAAATGACATGGAGACAATTTTATATGTTAAAAAAATTAGTATTTTTCTAGATTTATGAAAGTACTGAGTAAAAATAGATTTACCTAGAACATTTTAGCATCTTTTTTTTTTAACATGTCTTGCAGTGACAGTGTATATTGTATTAGCATTATGTGATTAAAAGATAGTTTCAGTTAAATTTTAAATCATTTAAATAATAGAGATTTAAAAAAAATAGGTGTTAAATAATTATTTCTTAGATACCCTCCTTCAGGAGGCAAATTTGACTTAGGCATTTGGAAAGCTTAGCCAGGTTGTTTTGTGCTGATACGTTAACAGTCAAGAAATAACTCTTGGTTTTATTATGGTGAAAGTTTATTAAAAGAGAAATGCCTACTTATGTGTCATCATGAGTAAAACAAAACATAGTATCTTCCAAATTTCGTAATATTTGTACAAAGAGACTGTGCTATAGAGAATAGCCTATATCCCTTACAGTTTTTTTTTTTTTGATACTATTGGGTATTTGACAATGATGCTATTGCAAATATTATAAATTTAGAACTCTGTAGATCAATTATGTACAATAGCCCTTTCTTTCTAAATGACAGCTGATGGACTCCTTCTTTGAATATTGAGTTTAGCATAATATGGTAGAACTGAAAGTAGTGATTGAAAGGCTTACGTTTGTATGTGACATCTGCTAGCAGGCTTGAAATAATTTGGCCTTGTATGTTAACTTTCAGAAATCTTAGTTATGCCTAAACATATTAAGCTGCTTATCATTTCAGCTGAGGTGTGATAACTTTTACTTTTGGACATATAGAAAAGCTATTTGAAAAGTTACTTTCTTACATCAACTGAAGTTTTTAAAAATGAATTTGAATCACTTATTATAAAGAATATTTTCTTGCCTCTTTTTAATAATATAGAATAGTCATAAGCAGTAGCTTCATTTATTGTTGGAAAAAATGTAATTGCAAAAATTAACTTGTCATACACCATAGCTCAGCAAAGTCACTTCTTATAAGTTTGTGGTCACAGTATGTTTTTTGCAGTTCAGCATCTGGCTCTGTGGGATACTGATGGCTTCTAGGAAGAAAAGTACCAGGGTGAACAATTAAATGCAAAATGACAGCATAAAATATGATCATTGTGGTTATACGAAAGACACGTTTATGAATTTTGCAGATCACTGTCATTTTTCTGTTCGTATTTTCTCTTGCTTTATTAGCTTAATAATTTTGGTACAATTTATTTTTTCTTTTAAAAAGTGAACAGTACCTTTTTAATTATCCTGGTACTTGTTTGTGTCTTCCTTGTTTTCAGGTTTGAAGACCTAATAACTCTTTTACTGTCTTCTGGCATACTTTCAACTTTATTTTTAAATCAAAGAATTTTTAAAAATTGCATAGCAATTATATTATGAGTAAATTTTTTTTTTTTGAGACGGACTTTCGCTCTTGTTACCCAGGCTGGAGTGCAATGGCGTGATCTCAGCTCACTGCAACCTCTGCCTCCTGGGTTCAGGCAATTCTCCTGCCTCAGCCTCCTGAGCAGCTGGGATTACAGGCACGCGCCACCATGCCCAGCTAATTGTTTGTATTTTTGGTAGAGACGGAGTTTCACCATGTTGACCAGGATGATCTCGATCTCTTGACCTCGTGATCCACCCGCCTCGGCCTCCCAAAGTGCTGGGATTACAGGCTTGAGCCACTGCGCCCGGCCCCATGAGTAAAATTTTTAATGATTATTAGTGTTATAGTGGGTTGAATAATATTCACCACCTGGAAATAAGATTTGGCAGTACTTAGTTTTCTCATAATATCAGGTAGTGTTTTGAAGTGTTTTTTTAACAATATCAATTCTCAGATTTGTTACGGGGTAAAACAGTCTGACATAAGAAGGCAAATAGGATGTGACCAAAGTTGGTACATTTTCTTTGCGTTTCCTCGCGTAAATCTCCTGTGCTTGCAGTGGAACTGGTGGGAGTTCTAGAGAGGGCATCGCTCTGGACACCAGGTTCCCAGGCAGCCTTGCAGTGCCTCATGGTCTCTGCTCCCTGGGCTGCCCTGCCTGTCTGCCTGGACTTGTCTACGTTGCGTCTCTTTACGAAACCTACACATGAACCAGTTATCTTTACCATTCATCTTCCACGTCCCGCTGTCTTTCTTTTTACTTTGTACTTACTGTATCCCTGTTTCCTGGAATACTTCCTAATGATTTGGTCAAATCCACCCTGAACTTGAAGGTGTGGTTCAAACTGCCTGTTCTCCAAAGACTTTGTGATCTCTCAGCAGTCATGGTAACTTGTGCTCCGATGTCATATTTTGTGGATATATGATTGTTACTATCCAAATATGTGTATTAAAAAATAATTTTACATATTTACTGAAATCTGACTATATGCTGGGTATTGTGCCAGACTCTGAGATATTGTGGTGAAAAGGTATATTTCTTTTGCTCAAGAAAATCATGCAGCCAGTGGAAGTGTGATGCAGTAAGAACTGTGGTGGGGGCACTGGTGACTGGGAATGCCTTGGCAGAGCAGCTCCTCCCATCACAGGGTTTTCAGTGTGGATGCTTGGGGAGCTGGCACTCAGTGGGAGACAGCCACAGAATGTTCCAAAGGGGCTCCTGACCTAGCAGTGTCTGAGTAGATGGTTTGTTGAATTGAACTACCTTCCTCGAATGTTACCCCTACAACTTTTTTTAAAAAATTTATTGTTTCACATGGGAATCTTTGGAAAATTAACTCTGTAGTTTTCTGTTTTTGGAACCTCCATAAAACATTATCTAAAATTCTCTTGATGACTCAGGATTATCATTTTGTGTATATTATCATGCTGAGCTCTAAAAAATCATGTTCTTAGCGTATTTTGACCTGGAGAAAGCTGTTTTAAATGCTCCCTGATGACTTAACTTTTTTGTTACCCTGTCTGCCTCTTGGTTTTTGTCTCTTTTCCCATTTGACACTATTGATGATCTTGTCTATAGTCATGCAGTTGCTGTCCATTATTTCCCATTCATAAGAAGCAAATGAATGAGCTTTATCAGTAAAGATCAGGAAAGGGTGCTGGGTTTGAGTAGGGAACTTAGAGACACTCCCTTATTCACAGTACTGAAGTGCAAACATAGTTTTTTCGGATAGATTTTTTGCTGCTCCAAGATTTTTTGGTAGGTTTTTAGTTTTTAGTTGTGTCTTGAGAGGTGATGTTACTACATTTGTGAATTTTTGATAGCTGAGAAGTTAATGTTTCTCTCAGTTCATATTTCAGTTGCTCTCATGACATGGTGTAACCTGTTTTGCCGCCTTGTGCGAATGTTTTTAGGTGGTTTATGTTTTAACAATACACAAGGCACAAGGCTTATTTTATTCATTTGTTTCTTTCATTTCTAGTATCACAGCAGGCAGTGTGTGTGTGTGTGTGTGTGTGTGTGTGTGTATGTGTGTGTGTGTGATTGACTTTGAATAAATTAAGGTATATCAGTTTTATTTATTAATGGAGGTGGGGTCACAAATGCTGAGGTTAGGAGTCAGTGACACCCTGTGAACTAATTGCTCTGTTTATATAGCAGTAAAGCAACTCTAGGACAGCCTCAGCGGTCAGTATTTAACTTATCCATGGAGTTTTGTATATATAACTTAAAATAACAGTAAAAATAACTTTTGGGCCCTACTCTCAAGAAAATGAAAACCTACTTGGTGAAGTAAACAACACAAATTTCTGAGGTCAAAATACACTGTGGTAAAAATTAATAAAATATGAGAAGTAGTTTGAAATAATCAACAATAAATTACTTCTAATTTATGACATAAAGAAAACAGTGTATCGGTAACTTTTGTTTGTAGTTTAACCTACTTATTTTGATATGTTAATTTTGAGTATGTTGAAATAGATTACATTTTAAAATGAGCACTACTGTCTTTATTGCTGTGATTGTTAATGCCTACTTAATGCTTTTTGTTAAATAGCCTTATATATATTCCAACTCAAACATTTATAGAGAAACTGTAATCTCAAATATGTGTACCATGAGTAAAGTATTTATATACAGAGAAAGTGAGGTATACTATGTGTTGTTATTAGTATTCTCTACTTTTAAAAACAAGGAAATACGTATACATATATGAGAGAGTGTGCGTGTGTGTGTATGTGTATGTATATGCATGAATATCTCTCAGCATTTTCAGATTGGCCCAGGTGATTCTAACCTATTTCTGCTGCAATTTTAGAAATATAAAAATTATGTGTAAAAATGACAATAAAAGTCAAGTTATTCTCTTTCATAGTGTGCAATTAATTATTTGTGACAAGTCCTATTAAGGAAGAGTCTGTTTTGCCCAGCATTGGTTTGGACAGAAAGATCATAAGTCAAGATTGTACTCCTGAGTCTGATAGTGGGACTTTTTTTTCTCTGCAAGTATTGTAATAGCTTCACATCCTGTGATTCTATGGAAAGTGCAGAGACATGATATATTCAAGATGAATTGAACTATAAAATTTACTTATTTCTCTCATGATAACTGTTGCTGCTTTCAGTAATAAAATTGAATTATGTATACAGATCTAAAAATAATCTATGAGATACAAGTTTAGTTTCCTTCTATAGCCATAGGCAAACAATTTATATGATCATTGTTTATTGTAAACCTGGTAAGATTTTATCCCCTATGTTTGACACAAATTTAAGGTTTAAAACAAACAAATAAAAAACCCCACCACCCAAATTAGAGATTTTTTAAAAAATGTAACTTGTTTATATAGGTTGAATATCCCTTATAGAAAATACTTTGGACCAGAAGTATTTTGGATTTTGGATTTTTCCAGATTTTGAAATACTGGCATTACATAATACACTTACTGGTTCAGCATCGCTAATCCAAACATCGGAAATTTGGAACATGCCAATCAGCATTTCCTTTGAGTGTCATGTCTGTGATCAAAAATTTTCAGATTTTAGAGTAGTTTGGTTTTAGGACTTTCAGATTAGGGATACTCAACCTGTATTAACAAATTTTTCTCACCTTTTAAGTTTTATTTTAATTTTAGACTGGTAAATAAAAGCTCATTTGTTTTTAAACCCTTATTCATTCATTCAGTTTTTTTTAACTCGGTAAATTTATTGCAGAACAATTTATGTACCATAAACAGCATCCTTTTAAAGTATACACTTTGATGGGTTTTGACAATTCTATATACCTCTGAAACCATTGACAGAATCAAGATAGAAGGACATTCCTAATTCCCCAAAAGATTCCTGTGCTTTTCGGAGCCCCCTCCCTTCCTGGGTGCCAGAAGGAACCAGAGATTACTTTTTGTCACTGTAAACTTATTTGCTAAAATCATGTGGTGTGCACTTGTATATGACTCTTTGTGTGACCAACCTGACCAACTGAGTGAGACACTGTCTCTACAAAAATGAAAAAAAAAAATTGGCTAGTTGTACTGGTGTGGGCCTGTAGTCCCAACTGCTTGGGAGGCTGAGATGGAAGAATCACTTGAGCCCAGGAGGTCAAGGCTCCAGTGTGCTGTGATCATGCCACTGCACTCCATCCTGGGTGACAGAGTGACACCATGTCTTAAGGAGGTGGGGTAGAGGAAAGGGATCTTTGTGTGGATATGTTGCCCAGGTTGGCCTTAACTTCCTTGGCTCAAGCAATCTTCTTGGCTCAGCCTTCCAAATAGCTGGGACTCTAGCTGCGTGCCACTGTACTCTGCTTGGTTAAATTTATTTTTGCATTATTATAAAAGGAATTGTTGACTATAGTAATTGATTTTTGTATATTTGCCTTTTACCCTGTGAATTTTGTAAATCTACTTATTCATTCTAGGAGTAGCTTTTTAAGATTCTTAAGAATTTTCTCCGTAAACGATCATATCTCCTAGGAGTGGAAATAACCTTTTCTGTATCTTATCTTTGTGCCTTTATTTGTTGTTCCATTTTATTTTTACTAATATACTTTTCTTAAAATCTATTTTGTCTGTCATTATATCTTCTCTAGGCATCTTGTGGTTACTGATTGCATAGAATATCTTTTTGAGTTTTTTTTTAATTAAAAACTTTTTTCTAGGACATGACTTGTTTCATCATATTTTTTTAATTGACATATAATAATTGTACATATTCTTGGGGGACTTTAGTGATGCTTGGAAACATAAAATATATAGTGATCAGATCAGGGTAATTATGGCATGTCCATGATTTCAGACATTTGTCATTTGTTTGTGTCGGGAACATTCAATATCCTCCTCCTAGCTATTTGAAAGTGTGTAATATATTATTATCTTTAGTCCCTACAGTGTTACAGAGTGCTAGAAAGTGTTCCTCCTGTCTGGCTGTCATTTTGTATCCTTTAACAAATCTCTCTCTATCCCTCCCTTCCTGATGCCCTTCCCACCATCTAATATCCTCTGTTCTACTTTTTACTTCTATGTGATCAACTTTTTTTAGTGTCCACATATGAGTGAGAATTTAACTTTCTGTTTCTGGCTTATTTCCCTTTACGTAAGTTCCTCCAGTTCCCTCCATGTTCATGTGAATAACAGGATTTTATTTTTTATTGCTGAATAATATTCTGTCGTGTATATTTACCACATTTTCTTTAGCCATTCATCTGTTGTTGGGCACCTGGGTTGATTTATGTCTTGGATATTGTGAATAGCGCTCCAGTAAACATGGCAGTGCAGATGTCTCTTTGATATACTAATTTCCTTCATTTGGATAAATGTCCAGCAGTGAGATTGCTGGATCACATGGTAGATCTATTTGAAATTTTTCTTTTTTTTTGAAGAAGCTTCTTATTGTTCTCCTTAGTGGTCATATTAGTTATTTTTCTCCACAGTGTTCGTATTAGTTTATGTTTCCACCAGCGGTGTATAAGAATTTGTTTCTTTTTCTCCACATCCTTGCCAGCATTTGCTGGTGTTTTTGGTCTTTTTGGGAATAGCCATTGAACTGAGATGAGGTGAGACCTCGGTGTGGTTTTATTTGCATTTCCCTGATGATTAGTGACGCTGAACAGTTTTTCTTATAATTGGTGGCCATTCATATGTCTTTTTTTTTTTTAAATCTGTTCAGATCATCTGCCCATTTTTAAATAGGATTTTTTTTTTCTGTTGAAACGCTTGAATTCTTTATATAACTGGTCATTAATCCCTTGTTGGACAAGTAGTTTGCAGGTATTTTCTCCCATTCTGTAGCTTGTCTTTTCACTCTGTTGATATTTTTCTTTTGCTGTACAGAACCTTTTTAGCTTGATACAATCCTACTTATTTTTGCTTTTGTTGCCTGTGCTTTTCAGGTCTTATTCTTAAAATACTTTCTCTGACTAAGGTCCAGAAGCATTTCTCTTGTGTTTTCTTATGTTAGTTTCATGATTTTGAGTTTTATGTATAAGTGCTTGATCCATTTTGAGTTGATTTTTGTGTAAGGTATAAGAGGTGGCAATCTAGTTTCATTCTTCTGCACATGGATATCAGATATGCAGTTTTACTAACATCATTTATTGAAGAGACAGTCCTTTCCCCAATGAATGTTCTTGGTGTCTTTGTCAAAAAATCAATCTGTACATGCGTGGATTAATTTTTGGGTTCTCTATTCTGTTCCATTGATCTATGTGTCTGTTTTTATGCTAGTACCATGCTGTTTTGTTACTACAGATTTATAGTGTATTTTATTTATTTATTTATTTATTATACTTTAAGTTCTGAGGTACATGTGCAGAAAGTGCAGGTTTGTTACATAGGTATACACGTGCCATGGTGGTTTGCTGCATCCATTACCCCTTCATCTACATTAGGTATTTCTCCTAATGTATTTTGAAGTCTCGTAGTAGGATACTTTCAGCTTTTTTTTTTTTTTCTTAATTCTTTTTTCTTTTTCTCAGGATTGTTTTGCCTATTCAGGTTTCATACACATATTTAGGATTTTTCATACACATATTTAGGATTTTTTTTCTATTTGGTTGAAGAATGTCATTGGTATTTTGATAGGGATTGCATTGAATCTGTACATTTGTTTTGGGTAGTATTGTCATTTAAACAATATTATTTCTTCTGATTCATGAGCATGGGATGTCTTTCCTTTTGTTTGTATCTTCTCTTTCTTTCATCAGTGTTTTGCAGTTTGTCTTGTAGAGGTCTTTCACCTCCTTGGTTAAATTTATTCTCAGGCACTTTATTTTATTTTGCAGCTGTTGTAAGTGGGATCGTTTTCTTGATTTCTTTTTCAGCTACTTCACTGTTTGTATATAGATATACTACTTGAACAACACAAAGATGCCCACCTTTAACCACTCATCCTCAGAATAATATTGGAAGTCCTAGGAAGGCAACTAGGCAAGAGAGAAATAAGTGGTGTCCAAATTGGAAAGAAGGAAATCACATTGTCCCTGTTTGCAGATGACATATATAGAAAAACCTAAAGAACCTGCCAAAAAAACTCTTAGAATTTATAAGTGAATTCAATAAAGTTGCAGGATACGTAGTCAGCATACAAGAATCTGTAGTGCTTTTGTGGTTTTTTTTTTTTGCTTTCAAAATATTTGTCTCTAAATGTAAAGTGAGTCTCTTGTAGCTAGCACATGCTTTGGTCTTTTGATGCCGTCTAACAATCTCTTCTTTTGCATTGTAGTGTTTATTACCATTTGATACCACTAGTTTGATTTGTATTTTCTGTTTTGCCCTTTATGTGTTTTTCATTTGTTCTTCTTTTAGTGCCTATTTTGTGTTAATGTGAATTCTCTCCGTCTTATCTATTTGGGTATTCTTTACTTCCCCTTTATTATTTAAATATAGTTGCTGGATGGAGAATTCTTGACTGATACTTTGACCATGTTATTCTTCTGACTTCTGCCTTCCATTGTTTATGATAAATCAGTTCTTAATTGTGTTTTTTTCTTTATATGGTATGAAGTTAGCTGTTTCTTGTATTTGATAAAATTTTTTTGTTGAGTGTTCTTGGTGTCTTTGCCAAAAAACCAAATTTCAGGATTTTCTCACTGTCTATTTGTCTTCTTTTAGCAGCTTGATTATGATGTTTTAGGTGAAGATTTCTTATATTTATGTTTCTTGATGTTAAACTTTTATCTGTAGATTACTGTGTTTCTTCAAATTTGAGGAGCTTTCAGCCATTAATTTTTTTTTTCTCTGCCACTTTCTCTGTTTCTCTTAGGATCCCTAGTGTACTTTTATTGGAATGCTTCAGATTTTTCCATAGGTCTCTCCAGCTCATTCTTAAAATTTTCTCCTTCTGTTTCACTCTTTTTAAAATTTTTATATAATTTTTTTTTTTTGACCAGATGTGGTTCCTCTTCCCTGTAATCCCAGCACTTTGGGGGGCCAAGGTGGGCAGATCACTTTAGATAGGAGTTTGAGACCAGCCTGGCCAACATGGTGAGACCCCATCTCTACTAAACATACAAAAATTAGCTGTATGTGGTGGCTCACACCTGTAATTCCAGCTACTTGGGAGGCTGAGGTGTAGGAGAATTTCTTGATCCTGGAAGACAGAGATTGCAGTGAGCTGAGATCATGCCACTGCATTCCAGCCTGGGCAACAGTGAGACCCTGTCTCAAAAAAAAAAAAAAAAAAAAAAAAGTTTTCCTCCTGCCTTGACCTCCCAAAGTAGTAGGATTATAGGCATGAGCCACTACGCCTGACCCTGCTTCACTCTTGATTGGATAATTAAAATCATTCTATCTTAAAGCTCACTGATTATTTCTGCTTCTCAAACTCTGCAGTTTTCTCATGTAATATTTCTGTTACAGTACTTTTCATCTCTTGGTTCATATTTCTCTATTTATATTCACTACATGTTGAATCATTGTCATGGTATTTTTCTTTTAGTTTTGAAAAATTAAGAGAATTCTTTGAACATCTTTACTTGTAGCTGCTTGAAGATTCTGTTACATTGACATCTGGGCTCATTCTAATTTTCTGTTAATTTTTTTCCACTGAATCTTAGAGACACTTTCTGTATTTATTTCAATGTGCTTTATGATTTTTAAAATTTTTATTGAAAATAACATCTTATGTAGTTATTGTAAGTTTGGATTTTGATTCACTTTTAAAGGGTTTTTTTCCCCCTTTAAAGTAACTGTGGCACTGGGTACAGTGGCTCACATCTGTAATCCCAGCACTTTAGGAGACTGAAGTGGGAGGGCTGCTTGAGTTCAGGAGTTTGAGATGAATCTGGGCAGCATAATGATACCCCATTTCTACAAAAAATTTTTTAAAAATTTAAGGTAAGCATGGTGGTATGTGCCTGTAGTCCCAGCTTCTAGGGAGGCTGAGGAAGGATTGTTTGAGCTGGGAAGTTGAGGCTGCAGTGAGCTGTGATTGCACCACTGTACTCAAACCTGGGCCACAAAACAAGTTGCTAAATAGAATGAATGAATCAATGAATCAATGAATGAAGTAATTTGCAATGGTCTTAAAACAATGAAATTTATCTCCCTGTGGTATATGTTTCTGTTCATTTATAAATCTTCAGGTGTTTTTGGTACTTTGAAGGTGGGTATGTATATTTTGTGGTCAGACAGTGATTTGGCAGAGTTTGTAGTCAAACACCTTGTGCCCATAAGGTTTCTGCCATCCACCATTCTGTTTGTGTATGCCTTAGGGGGCACTGTGCATAGTGTGTTTTCCAGCCTACCTTACTTGGTTTTTACTTTCTGATGTGTTCTCTCTGGTTTCTTTTGCATTCCTACTTAGCCAGGAATGTGTGGAGATCCTGTCTAGTTCTCTTACTGGTTTTTCAGTTATAGAATCTCCTTGCTAAATTTCTTTCTAGCCTGTCAGTTGCTCAAGCATGGCTCACACTTCTGGTTGGCTATGTGTCAGGATTTCCTCATTGGCTTTCTGTCAACTTTGATACTTTTAGCTGACAAGGATGTGGGTTTTTGCCCCCACCCTAAATTTCTTCCTCCCTTCCTCACCTTGGCACAGAGCTCCAGTTTTTGTTTCAGACTTGTGTTAGTGAAATTACCATTCTGCCTCTCCCAGTTGAGGAGTCAGTGGAGGGAATGTAACATCCCAGGCAGGCACCCCTCCCTCCAACTCTTTTACCCAAAACTCTAGCGAGTTTTCAAGATGAAGAACTTTTCAATTTATTGCTTGCATTTGATTTTCAGAATCTTGAAATTGTTGCCGTTGACAGTTTTACACAGTTTTATACTTGTTTTTGAGATTCATTGACCTCTTTCTATGGCCAAACCTGAATGTTTCTCAGCGACCCATTATTTCTCCCGAAGTTTATTTTGTCACATTTTCTTTCCCCTTCTCTTTTTTCTTCTTGAACTCTCTAATTAGTTGAGTATGTATGTGTTAGACCTCTTGTAATTATTCCGTAGGTACCCAAGCTTGTCTTTACCTTTTTTTAGTCCATTTTTTCTCCCTCTGTTCTTCAGATTGGGTGATTTTTATTGATGTCTTCAAATATGATGTTTTACTTTGTCATATTCATTTAAGTGTTAAAGCCCTTGTGAAATTTGGGTTATTTTTGTTTCTAAAATGTCCATTTGACTTTTACAAATATAATTTTTACCTATTGTTGAGATTTTCTTTTAAGCATGTTTCCTTAACTTCATTAGGTATGATTATAGTATAATAGCTGCTCTAAAGTCCTTTTAAAATAATTTAATCACTGTGGTCATTTTTATTTTTTTCCCTTTGGGATTTGGTCACATTTTTCTAGCTCTTGCTATGTGGAATAAATTTGTATTGCATCTTGGGCATTATGAATTTTATGTTGTATGCACTCTGGATTATGGTATATTGTTTCAAAGACTGGGAATGTTTTCATTTTAGCAGGCAGTTAGCTTGATTAGCATCAAATAGCAACTGTCATGTCTGTAGAAGTCAGCTGCTTGTATCTCATTTCTGACAGTTAAGCTTTAATTGCCATCTGCCTTTCTCTTCCTTGTTCCTACATCCTTTAGGTGTTCTGAGTTTATTCCCAGAATCGGGGGCTCCTTTGGCTTTCCTTTATGGCTCTCCTTTACTTCTCACTTCTTACTGTCTGTTGTATTGGAGCAGTTACTCTCTGATCCAGGAGTTTAGCTGGTTTTTCTGTGGTAAAAGGCTTCTTTCCTGAGGCCATGCCTGAGACAGTTCCAACTATGGACATCTTCAGGGTAAAGCCATCAAATAAAAGTGGGGAGGGTTTGGATATATTTGTTTTGGGGGTTTTACTTGCTTCATGGTTGGCTCTACTTACAAACCTCCAGCTTTTGTTTAATTTCCAGGACCCTCATACAGCTATTAAAAAGAATATTTTGTCCATACTTGATAACTCTTGTTAGTGGGGTGATTTAGTTTGGCAGAATCTCATTACTCCATACCAGAAGTGGAAAGTCTCTATTATATTTATTAAAATAGTTCTCACTATTATTCCCAAGGCTTTATATGTTTATCATGGGAAACTGGGAGAAGCTAATAGAGAAAAATCACTTAATATACTTTAAAATTTTTATATAATTCTTTTGGTATTAGACAACTGAATGTACTATACATAAAATTTTATTTTATTTTTTGTTCTAATTTAGTTTTAATTGATGTAATAATTGTACATATTTGGGGATACAGTTTAATGTTTAAATACATGTGTACATTGTGAAATGTTCGAAACAGGATAATTAGTAAATCTCTCACCTGAGATATTTATCATTTCTTTGTGGTGAGAACATTCGGAATGTTCTCTTTTAGGTATTTTGAAATGCGCTATTATTAACTATAGTAATTCTGTCATGCAGCAGAATAGCAGAATGGATTCCTCCTCGCTGTAGCTTTGCACCCACTGGCCAGCCTCTCCCCATCCCCTCAGATCCTCCCCAGCTGCTGGTTAAAAAGCAGCAAAGTGTTGCTGCTCTCTACTTCCATGAGATAAACTTTTTTAAAGATTTCACATATATACATAGTTTTAAAATCTGCTTTTGCATTATGTTCTGTGAGAACTGTTTTCCCATGCTGTTCAGTATTCTTGGTAGATGATGTTATGGCAGTGTAGCATTCCATAGGTATGGAGATGACGGTCTGTGACCATTTCTTAATGCTTTCCATGTAGATTGTTTACATTTTTTACTTTTATATATGACCGGTGGAGGACATCTTTGAATATGTTTTTGTGTTCTTTTTGTATTATTTCATCAGGATAGATTCCTAGAAGTAGAATATTGGGTTTCAAAGTGATTTAAAGTTGTTATTACACACAATTAAAATGCTTTTAAGAAAGTTTGATCAGTTTAACATTTGTAAAGCTTATTTCAACCTTTCAAGCATTAGCATTAGATTTTTTTGGCTTTTTCTCATTTGATGTGTGGGAACTCTCACAATCTTTTGATTAACAGTTTATATCAAACATGTTTCCACAGTTTTTTGGGTGAATTTTTATATCTCTTCCTTTTCAAATGAGCTATTTTTATTCTGTACCTACTAAGTATATATATATATATATATATATTTTTTTTTTTTTTTTTTTTTTTTTTTTTTTGAGACAGAGTCTCACTCCTTCGCCCAGGCTGGCGTGCTGTGGTACAGTCATGGCTCACTGCTGCCTTGACCTCCCAGGCTCAAGTGAGCCTCTCAGCTCAGTCTCCTTGAGTCACTAGGACCACAGGCATGCACCAACACATATAGACATTTAAAAAAAAAGTTTCTGGAGAGGTGGGGTCTGCTATGTTGCCCAGGCTTGCCTGATTGTTTATAAAAAGTGAGCTTTTAAAACTATTTTATATATATATCCACAAAAATAAAAAAAAATTAAAAGAACTATTTTAATGGTAGATGAGACAGCATCTATTTTTAGACTACTCTGAAAGTACTTTCTTTAGTATATCACTTTTTGTTTGTTTATCTTATTGAGTATCTTCATGTGTGTTACATCTTGTCATCTGCCTTGCAATCCAAAGTTTGTCAAAACTGGTGGAAAGTAACCAATAGAGTTTATTTTTTAAAAAAATTTATTTTGTTAACAGTTGGACTTGGTTTGAAACTTAATTTCAGCCTCTTAGAATTTTTTCATTTATGGCTTAGAAAGGTCATTTTTCACTATAATACAATATGAAATATTGCTTTCTTTTCATTTTTATGTTATATGTAGCTTCATGTTTGAGTAGGTGATGTTATGTATCTGAAAGATAGTTATATTAAGCAATATTTGTTAATGTTTGGTTAAAAAATGATTGTTAGTCACACAAAAGTGATGCTTTCTCTATTATGCAACTTCTTTTTATGGGTTGGCCTATCAGCATCCTTATTGGATGTTGATTTTTGCTTGGATTGTATTATGACTTGTAATTTTTTTGATATTGCCTTGTGGGTTAGGGAGGATGGCAGGGAGATTTTACTTCTGTGATATTTCTGTAGACAGATTGTGCCCAGCTATTATAGGGGGTGATGGTTTAATAATGGTAATATACTGTATGTAGCATATTTTTAGAGCCACTTTCTAGTTCAGTGACGTGAGTTGAAATTTCTTTATCTCTGTCTTTTATTCAGCTGTCTTCTTCCACTCAGCTACCACTGAAAATTTGTTGCATCTCAAGCTCTCGGATCTATGTAGACTGCCTCTGTGCTTTCTGCATCAGATAATTATGGCTAAGAGTCTAGTTTAATTACAAGACACCGTGATGAATCATCTTATTAAATAATGTGCCTCCACCTAATCCTTCACACAATATATTTACTCCGTAGAGAACTGTATAGGACTGACTGCCATGTCTGAATCGTGAGAGCCAATAAGTTATGTCTAATATATGACGCATGGAATTAAGAACTTTACACTTGATAATAAAACTGTAAATCAGAACAAAATATTAAGATGCATAAACTAATTTACATAGAAATATGGAACAGCAATGTATTGGGAAAAATTTTGGAATATGTATATATGTATCACCCTCAATTTACACATGAGGGAATTTCACTAACATGCCTTGTTTTGCTACCAATGATTCTTTTTATCCTGTCTTGTCAGGATATTGTCAATTATGGTGTAACCTGCATGTGGAGTTAAAGTATGGCCCACTAAGCGATCCTAATTTCGCTGGACATTGAATTATGAATCATAGGCTACTAAATTAGTACACATTAACTTTCGTCTTCAGAGGGAACTATTTGAGTTTCGATTCTGCAGGAGTCTAAGGATCAGGATTGAGTGCAGTGCCTTGGAGGCGATGTCAGTTGTGAGCGTGTCACAGAGTCTTTGGCATGTGCTGTATTTCAGTCCATCTTACTGGAGGTGAGAAGATCTTTAGACATCTTCTTAGTCGATCTGTGGACACGTATAGGCTCTTTAAAATTTTCTCCATGTCTCAATAGGAAACCAGAATCATTTAATAAAGTCATTCATCAACAATTGAGATTAATTTACTCAGTTCAGCTCTACAAATGTTGGTTTTCTATTATGTGCCAAGTGCTTAGCTGGGTACTAGGATAAATAAAATGTGGTTTTTGATTTTCCTGTTAGAATGTAGAAAAACAACATTTAGATCATCATGAAAACGGTGAAGGATTCACTGAGGGTTTTTAGACAGGCTGTGTGAGCCAGAGTCAAGTTCTTCTACAGAACGGAGGTAAAGAGGGCAGTAGAAGGAGAGTGACGGAGGTGAGCCGTCTTCCACCGCAACATCCCTCATCCAGGGCCCTCATCCAGGTTCTGCTGGTTATTTGTTGTTTTTGGGTGTTGTGTAGGTTATATATTGTCTGTGCTAAGTGCTGGATAACACTGCGTGTTCTCTGGGGCAGCAACCCATAGTGCAGTACATTGCTGTTTCTATGGCAGCACAGGCGCATGTTCAACTCAGGGGCTCGAATGAAGTCTCTGAGTAGCTTTATGTTAGTGTTTTGCCACCAACGGATTAAACTTTGCATTTTCATCACTTTTCAACTTTCAGAAATATGAGTAAGGGATTATGAACCTTCCCAGAATATGTGTTAGGAGGGAGATGAGAGCAGAGGTAGAGGCAGATAGCAAGTCTGCCTAAACTCTAAATCCTAGACTCCTTAGCTGGTAAGGAGTTGAGGATTCATCCTGCAAGTGATGAGTTTATTGAAAGTGCTGTCTGATGGCAAGCACAAAATGAATTTGAGGATGAAATAATTGAGCGTTTTTGCACAGAGGAGTAGAGTGGCTCAGTCAAGACTCTTTTAAGAAGATACTTTAAATACCTGTGGTAGGCTGGATTTGGAAAAGAAAGCAACAGGTGGAGATGCCTACGAGGACATTTTCACTTCATTGTATCAGGGAGAAGGAGAGTGATGGACGAGCACCCTCTCCTACGGCAGCCTTCTTCATCCTGGACCCTTGGGGCAGATGCTTTCTGTTTATTCATAGTAGTTGTTTTTTTGAGTTTGAGGAAGGCTATATATTCTTCTAATATACATTAGAAAAAACTGCAGGATTGGACAGTAAGAAGCCTTGGATAGAGAGTACAGCAGTGGGGACAGAAAGAGAATATGACCTTAAGAAACATTAGAAGAAACTACGAATTTGATAATTAACTTTGATGCAGGAAGTAACAGATAAATTAAAGACAATCTCAAAGTTCAAAGTGAATAATTCAGAGACTGTGTCAGAAGTTAGTAGTAGGGAGAGAAATTAGGGTGTTGGGTTTGGGCAATTTGATGAATGGTCACTTTCTGTGAGATGGACCATAGCCCAGATAGCCCAGAATGAAGGGTGTGTGCTGGCAGCATGACACAAGAAACAGTGTTGGTTTGGAACATAGGCTCTGGGGTTAGCCCTGGCAGTAACTAGCTTTACCTGCTTTTTACTTAGCTTTTTCACCTTAAAAATTATTATGTGCCTGCTGAGGTTCCTTCTAGTGTTGATTTCTGGTGTGTCCAATTTTATAAATATTCAGATTTAGGTGTTAGTGGGCCAGGGCCTCCACCGAGGGAGAGGTAAAGGAAGCAGCCAGGCAAGTGGCTGAGGCTTGAGAGGAAGGTGGAACCTGAAAGACCTGTGTGTTTAGATGGTAGCAGAAGGCTTGGCAGTGAATGCAGCTGCCAGTGGAGAGCATGTGAGGAAAGGAGAGGCTGTGGGCTGTGCTGGGGAAGCTCATCACAAAGAGGGTACAGAGGTGAAGACAGAAAAGGCTTGAAGTTAAAAGACAACCACTTAAGTGCCTGGGGAATTTTAGAGACTAAACACTAGCCAGCAGTATTGAGTGGTAGAGTTTTTTTAAAAAGAGAAGGGGCTCCTTTCCACTTTTAGTCACCGTGTCAGCAGCAGCTGTGAAGTTTTTTTCTCTCTGTGATGCTTAGAAGACAGCAGCACATTCAGTGTTCTCCAGTTTTGGTGCCGGGGCAGGTTTTTATCTGACTGTAGAATCTAGTCTAAATTGCTGGTTTGTTACTGTACTTCTCAGTATCTTATTTTTATCGTCAGTAGCCAGCACGTACTTTAGACATAATTTGTTGCTTCTACTAAAATGAGGGTAGGTAGTACTATTATGGAGTGATGGTCAGTGGAAGAGAACAATAGACCTACTATTAGTTACTGTTTATTGAAAAGCTACTGCGTCCTTGGGGAAAGTGCTAGCTTTCAGCAAAGAAGGAGAACTGCCTGTGAAAGCTGAGAAGTTACCTAGGCAAGCTCTTAGTCACTCTTGTAGTCAGCTTGATTTCTGTTGTTTTTCTTGCCCATTGATTTTTTAAATAAGCCTTTTCTCAACTAGAGGAGTGGTTTACACAGTATGGATTCTCGTATGCTAGGTGCTCCAGAGAAGAGAGAGAAAATGTGGTTTGAGTTTTTTTGTCTTGCATGTTCATTGGTTCCCTCATTCATTCATTTATTGTGAATTTGTTGAGTATTTGTGAGGAGCACTCAGCATATATAAAATGCGCTGTGTTCTGTAGGGGTAGAACATAGGTATTAAGTAAGTTCATTCATAAAATGTGTTAATAAAATATCACTGGTGTACAAAAGCAACATACGCAGGGAGTATACAGTCTTGGTAATTCTGAACTGAATTAATTTAGGTCTGGAGTCTTTACTTGTATTCAGTATAAACATAAGTGGATGGAAAAATATTTTTCATATTATTTTCAGAAACAGTTGCAAGAATAATAAAATTGAAAAAAAAAAAAAAAAACTCTCATGACAGTTTTGGCCAGCAATGTAGACAGTGGTAATTTGATCATAGAATTTGGTAGTGATGCATTATATATTCAGTAATTTGAAGTATTGAACAGCTTCTTAAAAGGTGACGCTTTTTAGTAAGTGTAATCTCTTCCAATAGTGTTGGAAAAGCATGTTTGTTGTGTAATGGTACAGTATTCATTCAACAAATGCCTATGGAAGACCATGTGCCAGGCGCTGTTCTTGGTCCTGAGGGACAGCACCAATTAGATCATGTTCATGACCACGGTACCTGGTCTTCAGTGCTGTGGAAGGAAATTGTGCATGGAAATTGATTTGGAATTTTCAGTGTTTGGGAAGCTCTGCATATTAGTTGTAGTTTTTAATATTCTAATTAAGGTTTCTTGGGAACACTTTTTAATATTCTCTCTATAATGGCTTCTCTAGCTTGAATGATTTTTAAAACATAGATTGTTTTACATTATCAGTCAAGATTAAAATGCCAGGAACGGCCATCATCTTTATAAAATTAGCCTGATGACAGATCTTTATCCCCTTCCTGTTGATCCTTGGATGCTTCCCTTTTCCTCCTGACTGGAGGAAAGAAGCAATTGCTGCCTGTGTTCTGTCATTACTCAAAGTAGTTAATGCCCTTCAGAAATGCTTGTGTCTCTGTAAATCTTCATTCACTTCATTTATGGTTCAGATCGCTGCTCCTTTTACCTTTGCTGTCACTGGTAACTATTTCTTGGTGTTGTCCTTTAAAAGTATCTTGTTCAACGTTGATTACACTTAATGGGTTTAACCATCACCCTTTACAATTCTTCAGAGACCCTTGCAACTTGGACCTTTAGCTAAAATTATTGTTAGTCTCTAAATGTATTCATTTTCCCACTATTTTCCAAAGTGTCCTATAGGCTTATAGAAGGAATGATGTATTATATCAAAAGGTTTTCCAATGTAGAGACTACAAAAGGGAAGGTTTAAATTAGCATTTTGTTCAGCTGCCATGAAGTAAAACATAAGGAAGACATAAAAGTCCAACCACTCCCCTTAAGAATTATTTTTGATGTTTGTTTGACAATATTGTAGGTTTTTTCCTGAATAACTTGTGCATTAATATATTTAAATTGAAAAATAAGTTTATTAAAAGGTATTCATTGACTGTTCAGACTTACATTTAAATTTTAATTATGAGATATTTCATCTCTCATTCTCTTATTTTACTACCTCTTTAGAAGGAGAGAAGAATATTTTTATCTTGATTTTCTTGAAACTCTGTAGCCTCTCCTGTGTTTCTGGTGTTTATTTAGCAATTCATGTAAAAATAATGGAATTTATGGATTTTGAGTCAGTATAAGCAGAACTGTATAATAATTTGTCCAAAAGGGAATGGCCTAATGTACTATCATAAATTTCCTTTAGTTTAGAATGTCGGTGCCATTGTTAAGATGTATTTCAAGAGAGTCATTCATGGATTGTACTAGTTGTATTAGATCCCGTCTGATTCTATAATTTGATAATTCTGTGGATTGGCTAGTCATGAATTTTTTTAGGCAAGTTTATCATATTTGACTAATGTCAAACAAAATGTTTCACCTACTTCAAAAAGTGGACAAAAACAATTCTATCCTCATTTCTTAGAGTGAAATTTCTAAGCCTGTTGAGGTTAAACCCACTTAATGAAATGCAAACACATTTTCAATGACTAATTAGGAGTAATGAAGTCAGAAAACTTAAATTTTGACATCTTGTATTTTGAGAGGATGAGTGTAGTAAGCACTGCTAATTAGTTTTCAAGTTCTTTTTTATCCCTAATGTTTATATTAGTCAGCCTTTATTCCAAATGGTCAGAAGTTTATTTCACATACTTGTGTGAGATTACAGAGTCATAGAGGAGTGAGTGTCAAATTCCAGGATGCAGAAGGATCCCTGAGGTGGAGAGGTGAGTGATTTAAACAGTGCTCATTCCTTGTCTCCATAATTTAGTGGGCTGTGATGGGGTCCAAAAATATGCCTTCTTAACAAACCAGGGCCATTTTGATACTGGTGATCTAGAGATCACCATGGTGGTATAGTCATAAAGAACAAGCACTAGATCCTAGAACAGAAAGAAATCATCAGGATCACTTAATGGGAGTGTCTCATTTCCCAGAGTTAAAGCTTCAGAGAGATAGAGAGACCAAAATAGGTTATACAGAGTAACCTAAGTAGGTTTTCAGTTATATCAGAACATTTTAAGTGTTTTACTTGGTACTTTTATTTTTAGCTGTATTTGAATGTAGTTATGTATTATTTAGGACTGCAGTTAAATCAAATGGAGACATTTTCTATGCATCTTAGGGCAATGAATGGGGATCTTCAGACTTTTAAAAATTCTTATTGTTATGAACTTACTCATGTAGACTGTCTAGTGTTTCCCAAACTTAGTTTGTTTTGTTGTATTTTTCCCATTTTCTGCAAGACCGGGGTTCACTGGAAGTACTCCTGAAAGCCCTTTCCTGCCTTTGGACTTGGTTCAGAGGTTTCCTGGTATTTTAGAGTGGACATGAACATGTATCTTGAAGGTATCAACTAAAGCTAGTATTTAAGAAAATTAGTTGTTAATTGTTGATGGGAGATGTCGACCTTCCTCTAAGCTAAGATGAGAGTTCTTCCTGTCTCACCAGAAAAGAGTGATTAAAGGAAGGGCATGGATGCTTGTTGTCCAACTAGAAAGCAGTATTGACCTTAGATAAGCCCTGCTTCAGATTGCTCTTCAGTGGATAACCAGGAACTGATAAGAAAATGTTTTGTAATTCTCATAGAATTTTCTTTTACATTGTTTAAAATGTGCTTGTGAGTAATGACCTCCTATTTCCCCCCAAAATGAAAATAACTCTTATCAGATACTTTTCTACCTATATAGTGTTTTTCTCCAGAGTCCTATTTTTATTTTTATTTTAAAATGTGAGTGTTTACATTATGTTACATTTTGAAACCCATTCAATATTTAAAGTGTGTAATTAAAAAATCTAATGAATAATAAAATAGGTTCAATGTTTAATCAGTTTAATTTTCTATACTTTTATATTTCAGTCAGTCTAAACATTGAAATAGTATAAAAATTAAAGATTTAATATACTTTGATTGTAGTTACACATAGACATGGTTTTATTCAACACATTTCTCAGCTTCAAGTAAAAAATTTTAACAAATTATCATTTAAAATACTAGTTTTTGTCTCTGGGTTTTTTTCAAGATATAATAAGTAAGATAATTTCAAGTTAGCTAATGTTTTAAATTATTGCATTAAAAAGGTGCTTTATGCACTTCATTAGCTTATAGAAAAATTGAAATGCTACAGTAATTGTAAATTACAATATGTAATCCACAGTCAGACCTCTTTCTATACTAAGTACTCTTAACAAATTAAAACACTTTAACAGCATTAAATCATTCATTGAGAATATATTACCAGAAACTCAATATTATTTTTAAATTTTTTTCATTATAAGATTTTTTCTTTCAGTAGTAACCCCATCTAATTTTTTTTCCTTTTTCTGAAGTACTACTACACAATCCCGTCTAATTTTAAAAAATGTTATTGCTATTCCATTTTCTGTTTCTTATCATTAAATTTAGAAAAATTGCAGTCCAAAAAAAATCTAGAAAATCTAAGATTTTATATTTAGAATCTTGTCATTTCTAGTCAAGAAGTATAAAGTCTGAAAAGTGTCTGTTTTCAGCAAGTACTAAGCAGTGATCCTTAGCATTTTCAGTGTTTTGTGATATGTGAATGTCTTTTGTCATCTACAATCATGTTAATACTCGTGAGCCTGGACTATTGGAACTGAACTGTGCTGCTTTGCTGCAGGTCAGCTTTCATGGACAATTAGTGTCGTAACAGGACTTTGGTCACAAGTTGTCTTAAGTGCTTACCATAAAGACATCATCCCGCAGTTGAGCAATGGTGTTCTGTGAGCTTCATCTCTTGCGAAGCATTTCATGTTAGCCTTTTCTTTGAGACGAGCCAGGCAACTGCTCCTTGTTCAGTCCCTGGCATCATTTTTTTCTGAGAAGCCTTAGGCCCTTCAAATTTACTGGTTATTTTTTTTTCTCTTTTTGCTTGTCTTGTTTGCTCTTGTCCCCTCTCGGTAACTGTCAAAGGCCCACATCGCTTCATTCTTCTGACAAGAGTGAAAAGAGCGATCTTCCTGCTGTTTGGCTCTGTGTCAGTGTTGACAAGTCGTGCGTGTTCGACGCTCTGTGAGACGACTGGTTCCAGCAGTATGCAGAAGGAACCAGTAAATCCTCAATGTCACGCCACTCATTGCAACTTGATTGCTCTTTTTACTCTAAACATCACCATGGAAACAAACGCTTTGAAACCAGGGTCCTGTCCATCACGTCCCACCCTAGCATTGCACAATTATGTAAGCACTTGTAAAGGTAGACCTTGTACCTCAATGGGCTCACTAGTACTGTGGGGACACCTGTGAAAACTTTGTTGTTTTAGGTATTTCAGTTTTGTTTTTCACCATCCTTTGTCTTGGAAAGTTATTTTGATGCGTCATTACAGATTTTAAAGTAAAAAATAGAATATCTTTAGTATGATAGTTTTCTATAGGAACTTAATCTTTTATAAATGTTTTTAATTTAAAATGAGACTCTAATTCATTGCCTTCAAGGAGAGTAGTTTCAGTGCCAGGAAATTAACTGAATGTCCTCACCTGGCACATGAGTGTAGTTAGTTTTGTGCCTATTTTTTTTTTTTTTTATGTTTACCATTTTGAGCCTCAATTCCTGGTCTTTTTTTTTGAGAGAATCAAAGTACACACACTGACACACATATTTATGTGTCTATATATTGTATGTGTGTGTGTGTGTGTGTGTGTATTCACTGTTATAGTATTTCTTTCAAATAGATTTTCTGTATTTAAAATCAGTCATTTCATAGGAGTCCGAGCTATCAGTTGATAAAAACCCCAGATTGCATAGATTCAGGGAAAACATGACTTTGGGTGTTCTAGGTTGACATGTACGAACAAGGCTGACGTTTAGTTGAGATGTTTTTTCGAGTGCAGGAATCTCAGTCAGATTACTCATCTTAATATCATTATTTTAGGTTTTTGGTAATTTCTAGGATACCACAAACAAATTTTCTTTCTATCACAGGAATGATCTCTTTATTTTCTGTTATAAGTTTATGGGTTACTTATCTCTTAGTTGCCAAATATTTAATACTTTTAGAAGTGAGGATTGAATGTATCGTCCCTTCCATATTGACTAGTTACAATGATAGAACATTGGTTGAAATGAAATTAGAATTTTTCTTTACCAGCTAGCAACTGGAGAGGTATTTTCCTTTAGTCCTTTCTGTAGATTTTTGAAACAACTGTATGGAAGGAAATTACTGTACATTTGTTTTAATAATCTGGTTTTCTTGTGATGCAACAGTCTTTCATTTCATTTGATACTTGCTTTTGATGCCCTCATTTTAAATGCTAAGGTTTTATGCTGTGTGATACGTGTAGAATATTTTCTGAGACCTATTATGTTTCTGTTCCATGCCTAGTAGCTGATACAATTAAGATCAGCAAGTGGGCTTCATTTTAGTTGAGTAAAATATACTTGCTTAAAATGGATATCTGCTAAAAAGGAGATAATTCATTTCAGTTGTGAGAACTGTAAGCCATGATAAATGATTTTCCTTAACAAAATTCCCCATCTTTGAGACAGTATTAGTTTTTACTTTAATTACTGGCTGCCGTAATGTTTCCTATCCATAACTGTCTACAGAATAGACTGTTTCCGAGCAGAGGGTATGGCCTGTTTACTCAACCGTTGAGAAGAGTGCCCAAGTTGTACCAAGTCTGAACTGCTGCACAGGAGAGTGTCCTTCATTTAAATATTTAAATATTAATGTTTAATTGTATAGGCAGAAAACTTCAATGTCATTTTAAGGATATGCAACTTTGCCAGAAAGTCTTTGTCCATTATCAACTTTAGAGCCTTGTCTTGAATCTTAACATTCTTTGGAGGGATGCAACCTTGTGGCCATGTTGGAAAGTTTGAGTATATTTATCTTTGTATTTCCTCTTTTTCCCACATTTTGAAAACAATAACAGAAAAGCTGTTGTCAAGGATGCTTCTCTCAAAAATGGCTTAGTTGACATTAGCTGAAAATGAGCAGAACGACACTAACTACTAATTGATTACAGTAATTACACAGTCTTTGGCTAGTTTGTATTGGCAAACTCTATGTACTCCTGGAATAAATGTGAACTTGCAGAATGCAAGGAAAAGGTCACTCTCATTTGCATGATAGGCTTCATTAGAATATGCTAAGGACAAGACCTAGTGTTTTATGACTTCAGGTGATGAATAGCTACCATATTACTCTGCTAGATGAAAGCATGTTTCACTCACCTTAATTTACATGCTTTTTTTTTTTTTTCAATTTCAAGAAAAATCTTTTAGATTACAGCAACAGCTTACTGTGTTTTGCATGGAATTATTTTGTGGGTGGGTTTTTTGAGATAGCAAAATCTTTTAGGTAGAATTATTTTAAGGATATTTCTAAAGATAGGATTAGAATAATTATAAAGGGCTTTCTACATTAGATCTTCTAGCATTATTACTTTTGTCAGTAATAAAAGAAAATGGTTTTTTAGTGGTTGTTTAAATAAAATATAGGTTAACTTATTGGAGCTTACATTTTAGATTTTAGCTTCAGTTTTTAGTCTGCTATAGACTTATGACCTAACGGGCTTTATTGAGTCCTAGAATGCATTGATTTTCACTTTAAAATAATGCAGTTTCATCACTTCATTAATTTTTTCCCCTTAACATTTATGCTTGATTAGTACTATTTCTGTACTGAGATTTTTTTTTAATGTATAAAGTGTAGGTACAGCTGTTATATGATGTCTGTTTTTGCCGAAAACGTGCATGCACAGGATGCCTTTGTCAGTTGTTTTTATGGCATTTGCTCGGTGGAAACGTTGTGGGGGTTATGTAGAAAAAAATGGGAATAAATTTCTGCAGCCTATCTAAATACATATTTTTAAATTCAAGAATTACGTTTCCCATTAAATAAACGTTCTCATTTATGGTCTCTGTTCATATAGTGATGGGTCCTATTAGCTGTCATTATCCTTCTATTCTCATTAGGAGAGAAAAATAGTCCAAGCTCCTAAAAGTATCTTCATGAGAAGTATCAGCTCCTAATTAGCAGTGACTATAATCTGTTGGAACACAGGGTTAACACTCCCCTAGATATGTTGCTATTACAAAGTTTCTTCATCTTTGAAAAGCCATTCCTGCTAGTAAACCTAGGTAGAGAATGAAAAAGTAGACAGGTTTTTCTTTTATCAAATGCAGTTTTGTAATAAAATTGTACAATGAGCTTGCACAAGCTTTTTAAAATATCATTGCTGCCACTGAATACGTCTGTAATTTATTTATTCAAGAATGTTGGAAGCGTTTTTGATTTATTTGTTTTTAGAGAAGTTTTGTTAAGCGAGATAATGAGCAGCGCTGGTGTTAATCATTTACTGTGTAACTCTAAAGAATGAAAATTTCGCATATCTTTAGCACTGTTGGGGAAAATAAATTCACTCAATGCTAATGGTCTATCTGTGTAATATTTGAAAATACTACCTTACTCTGGAGAAATGTAATACACTCTTGTGCTTTGCTAAAAGCTAAACTAATCAATACATAATTACACATTTATATGTACATATGTATTAAGTAATTACAATTGTTTGTTATCTGTAAAGATGATAGATTAACATGTGGCTGGTCATTGCCTTAGGTGCCTGCCGCATTTTTTCTTATATAAGTTGAGGTCGGTATTTTCGACAAAGAACCATGAGTGTGTGTTCAGTGCATGGATGTGGATACATATGCAAACAGACACCCTTACCTTTAGGTATATATTTACAGCAGAGGTCCACAGATGTGTGTGCATGTACATGTGTGTATACACACATACATACACACTTTTAGTTGTATATTTTTAAAGGATCCCAATTACCTTAGTGTCTCGCAATCTTGTCATAATACTGCTTTTGAAATTCTTGGGGATGTGTGGCACATGTTCCAGATTTTTAAACTAATTCTTGTAAAATTAAATATTGTCATTTATATTAATCATGAGAATCTTGCTATATTTTGTTATGTTTATGAACATTTAAATGTTACTTAAAAATGCAATGATAGCTTTTAAAAACATATAAGGAGAAGTTTATTTTAAAATCTCTTAATGTGTTTTATTTTGAATTTTGTGAGAATTTGGAGATAAGTGTTAGAGTATAATGTAAAAGCAAAATGTAAGGAAGGACTAAAAACCAAATACTGTACTGTGGTAATCATGTCATATGTGAGCTGTCTTTTCTATGTTCACTGTTTAATTAAAAAGGATGCCGAGTGTGGTGGGTCATACCTGTAATCCCAGTACTTTGGGAGGTTGGCAGATCACCTGAGGTCGGGAGGGGAGTTCAAGACCAGCCTGATCAACATGGATAAACCCTGTCTCTACTAAAAATACAAAATTAGCTGAGCATGGTGGCACATGCCTGTAATCCCAACTACTCTGTAGGCTGAGGCAGGAGAATTGCTTGAAGTTGAGAGATGGAGGTTGCAGTGAGCCGAGATCGCACCATTGCATTCCAGCCTGGGCAAGAAGAGCGAAACTCCCCCTTCTCAACCTCTGTTTAAAAAAAAAAAAAAAGGAGAAGTTGGGCTGGGCTCAGTGGCTCACGCCTGTAATCACAGCATTTTGGGAGGCCAAGGTGGGTGGATCACGAGGTCAGGATTTTGAGACCAGTCTAGCCAACATAGTGAAACCCCATCTCTACTAAAAATACAAAAAATTAGGCTGGTGTGGTGGCGTGTGCCAGTAATCCCAGCTACTTGGGAGGCTGAGGCAGGAGAATCATGTGAACCTAGGAGGTGGAGGTTGCAGTGAGCTGAGATCATGCCATTTCACTCCAGCCCAGGTGACAGTCCAAGACTGTCTCAAAAAAAAGGAGAAGTTAGGGAATATTTTCTCAGAATTCTCCATGAATTCTGTAGAACAATACAGAATTCATTCTGACTGAATGAACACTGGAAGAATAATACTGGAATTTCTGAAACCATTTTTATATCATAGAATAGTAAATTTGTTTAAGGAGATTTGAAAAGATATATAAACTTTTCTGAAGTAAAGAAAATATATGAAGTTTTATTAATATATAACAACTTGATTTAAAAAATAAATGGCTTCAGGTACCAAGTATTTTAAAGAATGCACTATAAACCTTAAAAAGGATACAGTGTGTTGTTTAAAAAGGATACAATGTGCTCTTTACAACAGATGCAATGTGCTCTTCAAAAAGGATACAGTGTGTTCTTCATAAAGGGTACAGTGTGCTCTCCATAAAGGATACAGTGTGCTCTCCATAAAGGATACAGTGTGCTCTCCATAAAGGATACAGTGTGCTCTCCATAAAGGGTACAGTGTGCTCTCCATAAAGGATACAGTGTGCTCTCCATAAAGGGTACAGTGTGCTCTCCATAAAGTGTACAGTGTGCTCTCCATAAAGGATACAGTGTGCTCTCCATAAAGGATACAGTGTGCTCTCCATAAAGGGTACAGTGTGCTCTCCATAAAGGGTACAGTGTGCTCTCCATAAAGGGTACAGTGTGCTCTCCATAAAGGATACAGTGTGTTCTTCATAAAGGGTACAGTGTGCTCTCCATAAAGGGTACAGTGTGCTCACATAAAGGGTACAGTGTGCTCTCCATAAAGGATACAGTGTGCTCACATAAAGGGTACAGTGTGCTCTTCATAAAGGATACAGTGTGTTCTTCATAAAGGGTACAGTGTGCTCTCCATAAAGGATACAGTGTGCTCTCCATAAAGGGTACAGTGTGCTCTTCATAAAGGATACAGTGTGTTCTTCATAAAGGATACAGTGTGCTCTCCATAAAGGGTACAGTGTGCTCTTCATAAAGGATACAGTGTGTTCTTCATAAAGGATACAGTGTGCTCTCCATAAAGGGTACAGTGTGCTCTCCATAAAGGATACAGTGTGTTCTTCATAAAGGGTACAGTGTGCTCTCCATAAAGGGTACAGTGTGCTCTCCATAAAGGATACAGTGTGCTCACATAAAGGGTACAGTGTGCTCTCCATAAAGGATACAGTGTGCTCACATAAAGGGTACAGTGTGCTCTCCATAAAGGATACAGTGTGCTCTCCATAAAGGGTACAGTGTGCTCACATAAAGGGTACAGTGTGCTCTTCATAAAGGGTACAGTGTGCTCTTCATAAAGGATACAGTGTGCTCTCCATAAAGGATACAGTGTGCTCTCCATAAAGGATACATACAGTGTGCTCTCCATAAAGGATACAGTGTGCTCTCCATAAAGGGTACAGTGTGCTCTCCATAAAGGATACAGTGTGCTCTCCATAAAGGGTACAGTGTGCTCTTCATAAAAGATACAGTGTGCTCTCCATAAAGGATACAGTGTGTTCTCCATAAAGCGTACAGTGTGCTCTTCATAAAGGGTACAGTGTGCTCTTCATAAAGGGTCCAGTGTGTTCTTCATAAAGGATACAGTGTGCTCTTCATAAAGGTACAGTGTGTTCTTTGAAATACCTTGTATCTGGAGCCACTTATTTTTTAATTGTACCTCCAGATACCAGGTGTTTTATAGAATACACTGCATTTAAAAATAAGAGCCATTTATCTTTTAAATCGAGTTGTTTTATAAAAGTTCCCAGATAATTGCATGATACTTTATTTAGGTCCTAATGTAAACTCACTTAAATTTTGAGGCGTTCAATCTTTGTAATTTTGGAATATGGCATATGGTTTGTTGTTCTTATTTAGACTTACTTCAGACTAAATCATAATCTTACATGATGTCTATTTATATAAGTGGTCATTGGCTGGGCACGGTGGCTCACACCTGTAATCCAAGCACTTTGGAGGCCAAGGCGGGCGGATCACCTGAGATCGGGAGTTCAAGACCAGCCTGACCAACATGGTGAAACCCAGTCTTTAAAGAAAAAAAAAAGAAAAAAGAAAATTGTTGAATATTTAAAAGATTAGTAAAAATATTTTAATATTATTTTTTGTAATTTTAAAACAGTTTTTTAAATTATAAAAAAAATAAAAATAAGTGGTCATTAATATGGTATTTTGTCCTGACTGTGGTATCATGAAGACGTCTGCTGCATTTCACTGAGATTACTAGAAAGACAAACTTACTGTCAAACAGGAAGCATTTTTATATATCAGTGTTAAGAGCTGCTTGATTCACTTTTTTTTTTAGCATCAGTAAATGGTTTCATGCTGCAACATGTATGCTTTTTTTCTGATTAATATTTCCTATTGCCACAGAATTTATCTCCCTAAAGCTGTAGTATACATCTGCTTATAATTTTGTATATAGAATTTAGGCATATCCAGTGGGAGTGCTTAGAACTTTTGCTTTTTCATAATTAGTAATGTCCCCTCTCACAGATGCCTTTGCCAGAGGTGGGAGAGTGAAAGAGCAGAGGGAGAAGGGATACCTGCTTTTCTCCGCTCCAGTTACTGCGGGACCCAGAGCTAGAAGCAATGCAGTGAGGTGCTTGCTTCTCTTGTCAGTAACTAAACAGTAGATGGTCATTGAAACAGGTACTTTCCTTTCAGAGAATGTTCTCACAATTGGGCTCTGCTTTACACACATACACACACACACACACACACACACGTTTAAAGTTCAGGCTTAGCTTAGAGGGAGAACATGCTCTGGACGGCGTTTTTTTGAACCTGGGCTAATATTTTTGGAAGGAGGTACATGATTATAAGCAAATGTATTAACCTTACCTCCAAAAATACACTATGAAGAAGGACTTATATTAATAGTAATTACAGGAGTTCATAAAATGGTCCAATCTATTTTAGTTTTTGAGATTAAAAAATACATGCTCAGCTGGGTGTGGTGGCTCACGCCTGTAATCCCAGCAGTTTGGGAGGCCAGGGTGGGCAGATCACAATGTTAGGAGATAGAGACCATCCTGCCCAACATGGTGAAATCATGTCTCTATCAAATACAAAAATTAGCTGGGCATGATGGCAGGTACCTGTAATGCCAGCTACTCAAGAGGCTGAGCCAGGAGAATTGCTGGAACCCAGGAGGCAGAGGTTGCAGTGAACCAAGATCATGCAGCTCTGCTCCAGCCTGGCAACAGAGCGAGACTCCCTCTCAAAAAATAATAAAGAAAATAAAAAAATTTCTCCTTTAAAAAGTAAAAATGAGAAAAATATGGAATGTGAACAAAAATAACCCAACTTGCATGACATTCTGTGCACAGAATTAGAGGAAATTCTGTACAAGTAAAAAAAAAAAAAAAAAATGACCAGAACCTCAATTATTAGATAGAACTTTATTATTGTTATTTCTTACTTTGTCTTTTTTATGATACCTTTATAGGCATTCAGTTTTGAACATACTAAGTCAGTGTTCTGGAGAAAATATGAAATATGCTGTATTAATTTCCTGTGACTGCTGCATCAAATGACCACATATGTGGTGTCTTCAAACAACAGAAGGTTGTTTTTTCACAGTTTTGGTGGCCAGAGGTCAGAAATCTATGTGCCTTGGCTGAAATCCAGACGTCCTCAGGTCCACGCTCCCTCCGGAGGTTCTCGGGAATGCATTGTGTGCCTCTTCTGGTTTCTGGTGGCTGCCAGTGTTCCCTCTTTTTTCACCTCATCGTTCCAGTTTCTGCTTCTTTGCCTTCTCCTCTGTCGTCTCTGTTAAATTTCTGTCTGCCTCTCTGATAAGGACGCATATGACTGCATTTATTTTAGGGCTTACCAAGATAATTCAGGTAGATCTTCTGATCTATAGATTCTTAAGCTAATACCTTCTGAAAAGATCACTGTTCCTTTAGAAGGTAGCATTTACAGGTTCCAGGGATTAGGACCTGATATCTTTGCTGAGGTCACTATTTAGCACAATACATATATGTACATATACTTCTGTTACATCTGTCTGCCAACCATAGCTCCCGTGTGTGTTTAGTCCAAAACAGTGGAAAGAAATTGCATGAGTCCTAGTCTCTTACATGTACGGGGGAGTATAGTGATTGGATCAAGGGAAACTTTATTGTTGACTGTGTCCAAATGCAGGGTTAGAGTTAGGGGGCATGGAGTGGGCATTTTGGCAAGAGGGTTTTAGACCACCTCTGGTCTAAAGTATCTCCCCTTGTATTGATACTGCCTGCTTTCCTGGTTCTTGGTGCTTCATTCATAGGTGGACCTTTAGAATTCCCTGCTGGGAGGTGAGCAGTTACTAGAGCAGGGTCTAGAGGAACCCCCTCCCACTGGCCCTGTACCAGCACTGAGGAAGTAATTAAATGATGTCTCTTTTGGCCTCTCTCACACTGTGCAAATGTGGTTATTGCTAAAACTACCAAATCAGCTTGGTACCAGTTTTATAATTGTCACTGGGAAAACTTGACCTCGGGAAATTTGGCTGAGAACCATTCTTTTGTCCCAGTAGCAGTGGCTGGAAGGCAACTGCATCACAGGAAGTTTGAGATCATAACTGATCAAGTGATGTAAAAAGAGTGACTGGCATACAAGATGGCTTATAGAAGTCCTTCAGTGGATAATGTGTAAAACCAAGGCAGTAACCCAGTTGAAAAAAATACATGTATGGTGAAATCAGGAATGGTTTTCTATAGTCAGGTTGGAAGCATTATATATATACATATACATACATACTTATTTATACTTATGTGGACTTATGTTCACGCTTGTGTGTAAATGTGTGTATATGTGTATTTATATGTGTGATGTGTTGTAACTGTGTAAATGGAAATATATACATAAGTAAACATGTGCACGTAAATCATCTGTATAGTCATGTATTTACTTCTAAATTGTTGAGTATAGCCAAAAACAATTGTGTTATCTTATTTGGACTAGGCTGTAATGAAAAATGAAAAAATGATTTATAAGCTCTCTGAATAAAATTGATTAAAGGATGGTGTTCTATGTTAAGTTTAGAGCCAGATTAACCAAAAGGAGCGAATTTTGAAAACACTCATAGTGTGGTGTAGTGTAGATGTAGAATGTGTATCTGATTCTCATTCAGTATATGTATTTTTTTCATGCCTGATTTGTACATTTCAAACAATAGTAAATTTCCTTGGTTTTCAAATATACATACCTAAATCTTGGTAACAAGAAAGGATACTTCTTGGCATGAAAACAGCCCCTCAGATATCAGTGATAGAGGAAAATTGCTGTTTAAGAGCCTGCAAACCTCTTTGTGGGTTTTACCTGGAATCTGTCATGCTCTGTGAAAAAGCTGCCCAGTTGGATTTTACAATTATCTGCTACATGAAAACCTAGAATGAGTTAAAGTTTACAAAGGAAAAGAAATGTGGTTATTGCCTAGTGAGAAAGATGAAATAATAACAGAAAGCTTGAAGTGGTTTTGAATACTGAATTATATTGTGGAACACTTCTTCATGTATTAGTATCTTTAGATATTTAGCCAAATATGATAATCAAAACATTGCTTTTTATTCTTTACCCTTCCTACTCTCTATAGTTTTAGCAGAGAAGGAAGGTGGAAGACCTGAATTAGGTAAAGAGAAGTAAAAATATTCTCAGAGAACATGCTTTTAATGAAGGAACGATTACATAAGGGAGTCTTGTCTTTCCCCCTTCCTGTAATATTTAAGAGGACATACTTCCTTAAGTGTATAAAGAGAATCCCGCTTAGAAATTAACAGTCTGGAAGAACTGTGAAATACTTGTTCTTTTTAAATATCCAGTGAAGAATAATTTAAAGAGAGACACGGCTAGTAACTTAAAGAGGTTGAGACACATGAAATTGCTGACTTCAGTTGCCTTGTTTTCTATAAGAACTGCAATTTTATTTGGTTCTAACTAATATTTTTCAGAGATAGTTTGAATCATGCTTTGTTCTACTTTGAATATTTGTTGATTTAGTACTCAACTCTTCCCTTCAAAGTTTTTTTTTAATGTAAGGTTATAATTCAATAATGACGTTTTTCAGTTTAGATTACATTATTTTAGAAGAGTGATCGGGTGTTTTTTAGAAACTTGTTTGTTTTGCTTACTTGTAGAACGTAGCTGCGATAGCTCAAAGTATCTGTTTGCTCAGTTTTTCTCCTTTGTAATCCAAGAGCAGTGATGTGTCATTCCTGTTGTCCAGGCATCTTGTCTGCTTAATCCCTGTTTCTGTCTCACAAATTCTGTGGTCTAGCTAAAAAATAATGTGGTTACCTTGTGCATAGGAGGTCTTGAATGTATATTTGGTTAATGGCTCAACTGGAATAATTTTAGGGATGGAGGCCAGTTAGGATACTTTTTTTAAAATAGTCCAGAAAATAGATAGGGAAACCATTATGTAATGAATCAGCAAAGGTGGTGGATGGATAGAAGATGATAGATTCAAGGGGTGTTAGGAGGCAGAACTTGATGGCCGAATGGTACCAGGGTGATGGAATTGTAGTGAAGATTGGCTTTACATTTGTAGTGTGGCTGACTGGCTAATGGCTGTAGTGTTCTGTTAAGCAAAATAGAGAACGCTGGAGAAGAAGCAAGTTACAGGGATTAGGGATTACATTGTGGGAGAGAAGGTGACACATTTGGTTTAGTTGTGTTGAATTTAAAATGACCACAAGATATTCAAATATATATTTGAAAAAGGCAGTAGCACCAATTTTCTTTTCTTTTGATACTCAACTAGGAAAGGGATTGATATGGTTGGTCAGGATTTATTTTGTCTTGTCAGATCTCTGTGTATGTGTGTTTTTGTGTGTGTGTGTGTGTTTGTGTATTTGCATGTACACAAGATGTTAAGATTCTTGCTTAATGGTTTGGTTCTTTAGCTGTAAGATAATATGGTAATGTCTAACTTTCATATTTATAAAATAGAAGATTCTCTGGGAGTTTTAAAATTACTAAATCAGATAAGGACCATTTATAAAGTTGTATTTGAAATATATAATACTCATTTTTAGGACAGGTAGTGATAAAATCCTAATGAGTTGTCACGTTTTAAGATCTGTGAAGTTCCCTAATTGGTATGCATACAGGTATTTTTAATGGAAATAATTTCTTGCAATCTAAAATGTTGTGAAAGAAGTTTTACTATATTACTTCTGCCAGTATCTCTAGAACATTTTGTTTTCCTAGATGTTTATATGTTGTGTCTGTTGCTTCTAAAATAATAGGTATATTGTGATTTATTAAAGGCTTCCTGCTTATAAGACATATTTTTAAAACTATTTGAACATTTTTGAAATTGAGATGTGTTTTAGAGTTAATTGGTACGTTAATTTTTTTTCTTTTAAAACTTTTAGAAAAGCTTTTATTAAATTAATTAACTGTCTCAAAATTGATGGTCTCTTAGAATCGCATAAATACTGTATGTTAAATTATTATAATGTACCATGTAAGACAGTCACAGTTGTCATGGGACCTTTTGATTAGTTGATTCCAATTTTGGCTCTCAATTTATTTCTTATGATATAGGAGTTTAGTGCTTAAACTTCAGCCTGAAACACTGATTTTCGTGACCTTCAGGCAATACATTGACTGAGAATTTATTAATGAACTTATTATTCCTCCAGAAATTTTCTCTTTATATGTCATCTACTTGGCTGTTACATTCTAACTTCTCTTACAAGCGGGGCACCTGCCTAGGATTTGGATACTTTCATGTCCCTGTTTCCAGTGCTCTATCATGAAGGGGCATGCTCTGATGCAGTGGTTGATTGGTGGCTTATGACCTCTGACCTGACTCATGGCCTAATCAGCTTCTCTTTGTGCTAGCCTTATTTTCTTTGTGCTTGGATGGTTATACACTTCTGTAGTCAATACAGTGAACTTTCCTAGCTAATTTGGATATTTTTTCATTTTTATTTGTAAAGCAACATTGGAGTGTTGTCAGTGATATCAATATTTTTATATTTTAAAACTATCAAAGTATAATTTAATTTTTAAATAAAGGAAATGCATTTTTGTTGGTTTTAAATTTAGCAGAGATTTTAATAGGGGAGAAAACACATATGTGGACAGGACCAAAATACTTGGAAGTTGATGGATTTAACACATAGATTTTTGCTGCAAGGGAAAAAAATGAAGACATTGGGGGATTAATTTCAATAATCACAAAAAATTGGAAACAACCCAAATATTCATTGACTGCCACAATGTGATACCATTTTTGCAAAGCTCAAAAGTAAACCACACTAGGCAATGAATTAGTGTGTAATACATTGCTAACGTATTAGTGTGTATTACATTGCTAATGTAATATATTACTGATATACTAAGCAATGTATTAGTATGAAATGCTAAATAATATATTTCCTACTTGATTTTATAGCTTTACCATTGATGGACTGGTAGTTTTAGTTTTTAAATAAGGGAAACACCTTGACTTTATAGCTTTACCATTTATAGCTTTACCATGTCCATCTATGGTAAATCTGTAAAATCGAGTCAGGAATAATGATATTACTCAGCATTTCTCAGAGAGTAGGCAATGAGATGAGAGAGGGAAGGGCACAGCATGCATCATAGTGCGTGCAGACTCACCTGAAAGGCGCATCTGTTCTCAGTTGGGTGGGAAATACCATGTAATGAAAACATTATTAAGATCAGTTTTTAAAAGGCCACTTAATAATTGGTTATCTTATAGAGAATCATAAATGCACACCTATGATATGAATTAAACAGTCTCTAGAATTGTATGAATAACTATTTATAACTTTATGGGTATTTAAAAGTTATTTAGGAGGAGTTAATAAGTTTTATGGAAAGTAAGCCATTAGATGGAAGTTGTCTAACTTGGACAAAAAGGGCTAAATATTGCTAATTTCTTCATAGGCAAAAATAATAATAATAATTCTCAGAGGACAAATGTGAAGATCAGATGTGAAGGATTTGGAAAATACTGTAAATTTAAATGCTGTTAAAGTCTAAAGTTTCTTTTCCTCATCCTTTCTATTCTTGCCTTCTTTCTAAAACATAATCATTTGGTATTATGGCTCCACAGAGTTTCAGCTTTGCTTGAAACTATCTTCTTGCCTTTGCCTATGTGTTTGATTTTAGTAATTGAACTTACATATTTGTTTTATGTTAGTTTCTTTAACATACTTTCTCCATCAATCTTTGGGAAAACAGAACAAACTGCTGCAGGTGGTGAGGATATATGAGGAATATCAATATGTATAAGTACGCATTTAGAGTAGCTGAAAGTCTAGTTTTGCCTCATTTAGGAAACTGGTCTTATGGTTATTCATCAATCTGGATGTCTGTTGTAGCGTCTAACTCCAGCTCTGCCAAGGATCCTGCCTTATATGAGGAGTCTGTATTCATTTGCTCGCTCTGTCTGTGTATAGCAGCCTGGGATTTCTTGCATGTCTCTCCTTTATTAGTTGGTTTATCACTCCAACTTAAATACAGTCATGTGCTGATAAGTGATGGGGATATGTTCTGAGAAATGAGTCAGGTGATTTTATTATTGTGTGAACATGATAGAATGTATTTACACGAACCTAGATGTTAGAGCCTACCGCACACCTAGGCTGGATGGTATGGCCTATTGCTCCTAGGATACAAACCTGTACAGCATGTGACTGTACTGAGTGTTGTACGTTTACATAATGAAATGACAAGTGTATCTAAACAGAACTAGTACAGAAAAAAATACAGTATGAAAGATGGGGTGCAGGTGTATTAGTATAGGGCACTTAACTGTGAATGGAGCTTGCAGGACTGGGGGTTGCTCTGGATGAGTGCGTGCTGAGTTAATTGTGAAGGCCTAGGATGTTCCTGTATACTACTGTAGATTTTATCAACACTATACACTTAGGCTACACTAAATTTAATTAAATCTTTTTCTTTTTTAATAATAAACTATCTTACTGTAAGTTTTTTACTTTATAAACTATTTTTTGAACTTTTTGACTCCTTTTTGATAACACTTGGCTTAAAACACAAACATTCCAGAGCTGTTCAAATATATTATATCCATATAAGAATAAGAATATTATTTTTGTATTCTAAATTATTGTTTTAAAACTTTTTTATTAAAAACTGTGACACAAACACATTAGCCTAGGCCTATACAGGGTAAGGATGATAAGTGTCCCTGTTTTCCATCTCTGTGTCTTGTCTCAGTGGAAGGTCTTCAGATGTGAGAACAGTTATGGAACTGTCATCTGCCATGGTAACAATGTCTTCTTCTGGTAGACTTTCCAAGGACCTGCCTGAAGCTGTTTTACAGTTACGGTAAAAAAAATAAATAAAAGGAGTACACTCTAAAGTAATGAAAAAAAGTGTAGTAGAGTAAATTCATAAGCCAGTAACGTGCTTGTTTATGATCATTATCAAATGTCATATACTGTTCATAATTATTCACGATATACTCTTATATGTTTGACAGCAAAGTATGTTTATTTATAGCAGCGTCACCACAAATGACTAATGCACTGCATGAGATGTTTGGATGGCTGTGAGGTCATTAGGCCACAAGATTTTTTGAACTTCATTATAATCTTACAGGACCATTGTCATATATGTGGTTTGTCATTGATTAAAACATTACATGGTATGTGACCATGTGTAATATTTTTCTTGCTCACATCCGTTTCTAGTTTTTGTTTTTTTCATTTATGTAACTATTTCCTCACTTGCTCTTTTTATTTCTTGTTGCACAGGGAGACAAATCATTAACAATTAGGTATTTACCTACTTAAACAGAAAACAACATGATTTCAATAAAAGTACCTTGCATTCAGTCATTTCCAGAAGGGAATTGCGTAGTATTCATAATGCGTATTTATTGTGATTTGTAGAATATTTTCTGGGAAAAGGAGAATGTGTGAATTGTGAAAAACTATTTCCTCATGATGGCTTGACTTGGTTGATTTACGAATAAATGTCATTTAGTACAACCATTGAGGGGTTTTCCTGGATTTTTTTTTTTTTAAAGGTAAGATTCTACAAACTCTAAGTTTGGCATGTTATTAAATAACTGAAGGAAAAGTATCTAAGCTCAGCAGAATTTCAAACCACTGGTTCTGTATTACATACATACGTTGTGTGTGTGTGTGTGTGTGTGTGTGTGTGTGTGTATGTATGTATATTTGAATATTACTGTCCTTGCTATTATTTGGCAGTACTGTCTAGAGCTCAGAACAAGCGCTGAGTTTTGTATCATTTTGCTAAAGTTCAATGCAAGCTTAGCTGCATTAGTAAAACTCATGTTATCCTGTCTCTTAGGTAAAATATCAGTATTTTGAGGAATTTTAATTATGAATATAAATTTCAGAGTGAACGCATGCGATGTATAACGCATATACTTTGAGGAGAAAGTCACAAGATAAATCACTTAATATATTTATATACGTATATATTTTTGGGTAGAATTTTTAAATGAATCTAAGTGAAGTTTTATGGTTTGTAACATTGAAGAATTTGTCAAGAATTACCAGCTGCATTTCTACATAGAGAATACCTAAATGGTCTAGTTTTAGAATTATAAAAGCTTTCAAGCACAGCTACTTTACAAAAGAAGACATACATGAGGCCAACAAACATATGAAAAAATGCTCATCATCACTGGTCATTAGAGAAATGCAAATCAAAACTACATTGAGATACCATCTCATGCCAGTTAGAATGGCGATCATTAAAAAATCTGGAGACAACAGATGCTGGAGAGGATGTGGAGAAATAGGAACACTTTTACACTGTTGGTGGGAGTGTAAATTAGTTCAACCACTGTGGAAAACAGTGTGGCGATTCCTCAAGGACCTAGAAATAGAAATTCCATTTGACCCAGCAATCCCATTACTGGGCATATATCCAAAGGATTATAAATCGTTCTACTATAAGGACACATGCACACGAATGTTCATTGCAGCACAGTTTACAATAGCAAAGACCTGGAACCAGCCCAAATGCCCATCGATGATAGACTGGACAGGAAAAATGTGGCACATATACACCATGGAATTTTATGCAGCCATTAAAAATGAGGAGTTCATGTCCTTTGTAGGGACATGGATGAACCTGGAAAACATCATTCTCAGCAAACTGACACAAGAACACAAAATCAAACACCACATGTTCTCACTCATAGGTGGGTGTTGAACAAGGAGAGCACATGGACACAGAGAGGGGAGCACTATACACGGGGGTCTGTTGGGGGGGAGGGGGGACAGCGGGGGGGGTGGGGAGTTGGGGAGGGATAGCATGGGGAGAAATGCCAGATATAGGTGAAGGGGAGGGAGGCAGCAAATCATACTGCCACGTATGCACCTATGCAACAACCTTGCATGTTTTTCACATGTACCCCAAAACCTAAAATGCAATAAAAAAAATAAAAATAAAATAAAATAAAATAAATTAAAATGTTGCTTGGTGATTTTTAGAGTATTTAAACATTTTTCTTAGTATGTTTGTAAACATGGGGATATGTTCACCTATTTTGGTGCTGTGAAGTTCCTCTTCCTAGGTTAAGTTCTTGTGATTAGGCATTACCCAGTGCTTCCACATAATAAAAATTATGTTCAATAGTTTGCACATAGTAAGTTTTGAGAGATGATAAAGTTTTTCAGTGTTGCTGACATTTAATAATTATTTCATTTTTTTTCTTTTTTGTCCTCTGCAGTAAGTTGTCAAATTTGTGAGGACTTCTAATATATATTTGGACAGCAATGATCAGAAAAAGCTTGGGTGTTACTATTGAAAGCATGATTATTCAAATAGCCTTTCTACCACCAAAATTACACATTACAGGTTTAATTTAAAATTAGCTGATATATCATTATTGCATGTTTTTATTTAAAAGCGTTAAAAGACAGCTTACGAAGTTTTAATTTAAAATTGTTTGTTAATACAAATAAGATTTTGATTCTGCTTCAGTTTTATCCTTTTGACTTTAAAAGCCAAAGGGAAAAATTTCTTCCTATGACTTTCAATCTATAGAAAATGAAAAGAATTTTAATTTTATGGCCGTAATCATAAACAGTACATTAGGTTTTCTATAATAACATGTACCATTAAAATCCTTCATTATGGCAGTATCCTATGATCTTTACATCACAATGAGGAAGAAAGAACATTATTAAGTATGGGAATTTTATGGCAGTTTTACCTGTTGTGGACCCTGTTATGTCAAAAATATAGCGCAGTGACTTCTGAACTAGCTGACAGACACCAAAACCGTCGTGTCACTGTGTGTTATCACCTCGTGTAACTGCAAGCACTCCCAGAAGCCAGTCTGTGTTGTGGAGTTCTAGATGAGGTCTTCATGGGTGCTGACCATAAAAAGTTCATCAAAGTAATGAGGCGAAGAGAGCACTTGGTGCTCATGGGCAGAGCTCAGCATCAAGGAGTGTGAACTGGCTCCAGCTGTGACAATAAAACAGCAGGTGGCTGCTGTCATTAGGGGTGGCAGATGAGGCAGGGGACTAACATTCAGCCCACAAAACTCTCATTTGTTAGCCATTGCCACTGTACCATGCAAAATAGCTTCTATCTCAGTCAATTTTACTTTGCAGAATATTATACACAGCCATAGGAATATGAGAGCACCACGTGTGCAGGTCTCCTCTCTTCTGTCCTCCCCTCTCCTCTCTTCCTGGCTTTTCTGCTCTGCCCTTTCCTTATGTTATGTTTTCTTCACCTCCCCCAGCCTTCTTGCTGGAAAGCACTACTTTATCAATGCGTGTTGGGTTTGGCCTGTATCAATTCCAGTAAGGTATTTGAATTTTAAAACACTGTTACTTAGAATTAGGTTTTGTTTAACTATGTAGATGGTCATAAAACCTAATTGAGACACCCTTTTTTAAGAATCCATACTGTCTTTGTTATCTGTTTAGAAGAATTTAAACCTGCAGTGGAAGAAAAAGAGGATTGCAGCAGAGATGGCAGAAAAAAATTCCTGTATATATTATTTGAAATACCTTACCACAAATTTCAGAATTTATTGGCTCCTAAATCATTCTAGTTTGGAAGTGAAGGATAGTTTTTAAAAATAATATGTGTGTCCGTCTGTTCATAGCAGCACTGTTTACAATAGCAAAGACCTGGAACCAACCCAAATGCCCATCAACAATAGACTGGACAAGGAAAATGTGGCACATGTACACCATGGAATATTATGCAGCCATAAAAAACTATGAGTTCGCGTCCTTTGTAGGGACATGGATGAATCTGGAAACCATCATTCTCAGCAAACTGACACAAGAACAGAAAGTCAAACACTGCATGTTCTCACTCATAGGTGGGTGTTGAACAATGAAAACACATGGACATAGGGAGGGGAGCATCACACACTGTGATCTGTTGTGGGGGCAAGGGAGGGACAGCAGCGGGATGAGGAGGTTGGGGAGGGATAACACGGGGATAAATGCCAGATGCAGGTGACGGGGATGGAGGCAGCAAACCACATTGCCATGTGTGTACCTATGCAACAGTCCTGCACGATATGCACATGTACTCCAGAACCTAAAGTACAATTTAAAAAAAAGTGTCTGTGAATGTTTTTGTATAAGTTATTTTTGAAAGCTTTATTTTCTGTTTAATACAGGAGGGAAAGAAAATCAAAGAAGTAGAAGTAATTGGAAAAGTATCTTACTGGAAAATATACAAATTACAAGAGTGTGAAGTTGTCATTCTTTTTTAGAAATTTTCTAAAGGAGAAGCGAGGCCTAAATTCAGTGAACAAAGTGTGAAGTTGGTGCAGAGGTCACAATTTGTCCATGAAAGATCTTTCCAGCCTCATTTTCACCCAAATTTGGCTATTGCCTTGGCACATATGTAAGGTTCTCAAAGTGATTTACCTTTTCTCACACTTTTCTTCTCTACCAGGAATATCCTCCTCCTCGTGGAAATCCTAGTTATCTGTACATTTTACTACTTCCGTGAGAGTATCCTGAATTCCTGTAGGCATTACTGTGTCTTACCTATATTATCATCTTGTATTTTTTGCCTACCAACATATAAGATGCAAAATTTTATTATAGTTAATTGTTTTTGTTGCTCATTTTAAAATAAATACCTAAAGGAGCGATGCGTTATGTTCTTTATCAGCTGAGGGACAGTCATTGACTGTTTAACTTGATTCATATGTAAATCATCAACTTTGCTATAGACTTATTCTGGACGGTTCATATGAACGTGATCATACAATATGTGGCCTTTTGTGCCCAAATGTTTTCAGCTGGCATAATGTCTTCATGATTCATTTATGTTATAGCATGTGTCGGTGCTTCCTTCTGATAGTGCATTGTGTGGACGCAGCACGTTTTTGTTATTCATCCATTCATCATTTCACGGTCATCTGGTTTATCTTCACTTTTTGGATGTTATGACTAATGTTGCTGTGAACGTTTCTGCACAGATTTTTGTATGGACATAAATTTTCAGTTTTCTCAGGTATAATGGAGTAGAATTGCTGGATCTTGTATTAACTATATGTTTAACGTTGTGAAAAACCATCAAATGTTTCTTGCTGGCAATGTATGAATTTTTGAATTTCTCTGTATCATCAACAAGACTTGTTTGTCTTTTAATTATAGTTAACCTGATGTGTTTGAAGTGATATATCATTGACATTTTGATTTCTGTTTTCCTGAAGAGTAATACTCTTGAGCAACTTTCGATGCACTTTATATTGTCTGTTTTATGTATTTTATGGGGAAATGTCTATTCAGATCCCTTGCCGATTTTTACTTTATATTGTCTTTTTATTGTTGAGTTTTCTGAGTTTTTTATTCTGGATATTGTCTTTTTAATTTGTTGATTGTGTTCTTTGAGCGCAAACTTTTTTAATTTTTATGAATGTCAATTTATCTGCCCTTTCATAATTTGTGCTTTGATTGTTATATCTGAAATCATTGCCTAATTTAAGATCCCAAAGATATATTCCTCTTTTTCTAAGATTTTAGTTTACCTCTTACATTGGGGTTTTTGAATCACTTTGAATTACTTTTTGGATATACCATGAGGAAGGAGTTTGTTTTATTCTTTTCTCATGTGGATATTCACATCTCAGTACCATTTGTCGAAAAGTCTATTCTTTTTTTTTTTTTTTTTTTTTTTTTTTTTTTTTTTTGAGACGGAGTTTCGCTCTTGATACCCAGGCTGGAGCGCAATGGCGCGATCTCGGCTCACCGCAATCTCCGCCTCCTGGGTTCAGGCAATTCTCCTGCCTCAGCCTCCTGAGTAGCTGGGATTACAGGCACGCGCCACCATGCCCAGCTAATTTTTTGTATTAGTAGAGACGGGGTTTCACCATGTTGACCAGGATGGTCTCGATCTCTTGACCTCGTGATCCACCCGCCTCGGCCTCCCAAAGTGCTGGGATTACAGGCTTGAGCCACCGCGCCCGGCCGAAAAGTCTATTCTTTATGCTTTATTTTGTCTTGACATTCTTGTTACAATGAATTGATCATAAATGAAAGGCCTATTTATGAACTCATAATTCTATTTCATTGATGTATATTTCTTTTCTTTTCTTCTATTCTTTCTTTTTTTGTCTTTTTGGGACTGAGTCTTACTCTGTTGCCTAGGCTGGAGTGCTGTGGTGCTCTCTCAGCTCTCAGTAACCTCTGCCTCTCAGGTTCAAGTGATTCTCCTGTCTCAGCCTCCTGAGTAGTTGGGTTTACAGATGTGTACCACCACGCCTGACTGATTGTTGTATTTTTAGTAGACGGGGTTTTATCATGTTGGTCAGGAGAGTCTCAAATTCCTGATCTTGTGATCTGCTCACCTCAGCCTCCCAGAGTGCTGGGATTACAGAGGTGAGTCACGTTGCCCGGCCATATATTTCATTTTTATGCTAATATTATATCTTGATTGTAGTTGAAAAGTGAGTCCTTCAACCTCATTCATTTGCAAGATGGGTTTGGTTATTCTGAGTCCCTTTTTTTTTTTTTTTTTTTTTTTTGAGACGGAGTTTCGCTCGTTACCCAGGCTGGAGTGCAATGGCATGATCTCGGCTCACCTCAACCTCCGCCTCCTGGGTTCAGGCAATTCTCCTGCCTCAGCCTCCTGAGTAGCTGGGATTACAGGCACGTGCCACCATGCCCAGCTAATTTTTTGTATTAGTAGAGACGGGGTTTCACTATGTTGACCAGGATGGTCTCGATCTCTTGACCTCGTGATCCACCCGCCTCGGCCTCCCAAAGTGCTGGGATTACAGGCTTGAGCCACCGCGCCTGGCCCTTTTTTTTTTTTTAAAGTTCTGGGGTACATGTGCAAATTGTGCAGGTTTGTTACATATGTATACACGTGCCATGGTGGTGGTTTGCTGCATCCATCGCCCCATCATCTACATTAGGTATTTCTCCTAATGCTATCCCTCCACAATCTCCCCACCCCCTGCTATCCTTCCCCCAGCCTCCCATACCCCAGGCCCTGGTGTGTGATGTTCCCCTCCCTGTGTCCCTGTGCTCTCATTGTTCAACACCCACTTATGAGTGAGAACATGCGATGTTTGGTTTTCTGTTCTTGTGTCAGTTCGCTGAGAATGATGGTTTCCAGTTTCATCTATGTCCCTGCAAAGGACATGAACTCATCCTTTTTTTAATGGCTGCATAGTATTCCATAGTATATATGTGCCATGTTTTCCTTATCCAGTCTATCATTGATGGGCATTTGGGTTGGTTCCAAGTCTTTGCTATTGTGAACAGTGCTGCAGTAAACATGCATGTGCATGTGTCTTTATAATTAAGTGTTTTATAGTCCTTTGGGTATATACCCAGTAACGGGATTGCTGGGTCAAATGGTATTTCTATTTCTAGATCCTTGAGGAATTGCCATAGTCTTCCACAATGGTTGAATTAATTTACACTCTCACCAACAGTGTAAAAGTATTCCTATTTCTCCATATCCTCTCCAACATCTCCTGTTTCCTGACTTTTGAGTCCTTTACATTTTTATGAATTTTTAACAGTCACTTTGCTAATAGTGGCAAAGGGGCAGGTTGGAATTTTGATAGAGATTGCATTGAATTTATGGGTCGATTTGGAAAGTATTGCCACATAAAGTATATTGTGTTCCAATCCATGAACCTAGGGTTTCTTTGTCTTTACTGAAGTCTTCTTCTGTTTTGTTTAATGATGTTTTACAGTTTTCAGTGTATTTTTTCCATTCTTTTGTAAATTTACCTCTAAGCATTTAAAATTTTTTTATCCTTTTAAAAAAATTTCTTTGTAATTGCATAGAAACAAAATGCATTTTTGTGTATTGATTTTGCATCTTGCAACATTGCTAAAATTGTTATTAATTTGAGTAGTTTGCTATTGTGAATTCTTTAGGATTTTCCGTGTACAAGATCCTGTCATCTGTGAATACGTCTTTACAGAAGGTTTTTTGACTCTTCATTCAATTGCTTTATTTGTTATGGGTCTGTACGGATCTTAAAATTTCTTTAGTCACGTTCACTTGTTTTCTTCTTTCCAGTAATTTGTCCGTTTCATCTAGATAGTTTGTTGGCACATGTATGTTTATAGTATTCATCTTTAATTCTTATTTTATCTTTGTAAGGTTAGTAGTAATGTTTCTGTTTTCATTCCTAGTTAATAATTTGAATGTTCTTTCTTTTTTCTTCTTCGTCTGTTTAGCTAACAGTTTGTCATCTTTGATGATCTTTCCAAAGAACCAATTTTTGGTTTCGGTGATATTGCCTCTTTTTCTGTGTCATTATTTGTATTCTAGTTTTTATTTCATTCCTTCTGCTTGCTTTTGGTTTTGCCTTTCTTTTTTTAGTTACTTATGGTGGAAAAGTCAGGTTGTTGATTTGAGATCTTTTCATTTTATTTTATTTTATTTATAATTTTTAAGCAATTCAAATGAGGCAGTGAGAATGGAAACTTTCTTTTTTATAAAATACGGATGTTTAAAGATATAAATTTTCCTGTGTCTACTGCTTTAACTGCATCCTCTAAGTTTTTATATGTTCTGTATTTGTTTCCATTCATCTCAAACTACTTTTAATTTTGTGATTTCTTCTTTAACCAACTGTATTTGTGAGTATGATGTTTAAGTAGCACAGATTTGTTAATCCCCCAAATTTGCTTATGTTATTTGACTTCTAATTTTTTTGCATATGACTAAAAGAAATAAAAGTATATCTTATATGGTTTCAATCTCTGTAGATACCCTGAGGCTTATTTTATATCCTTACATATGATCAGTTCTGGAGACTATTCTTTGTGCATTTGAGGTTGTTTTTATTGTGTGACATATTCTCTAGATACCTCTTATTTTTTTTTTTTTTTTTTTTTTTGTTGAGACGGAGTTTCGCTCTTGTTACCCAGGCTGGAGTGCAATGGCGCGATCTCGGCTCACCGCAACCTCCGCTTCCTGGGTTCAGGCAATTCTCCTGCCTCAGCCTCCTGAGTAGCTGGGATTACAGGCACGCGCCACCATGCCCAGCTAATTTTTTGTATTTTTAGTAGAGACGGGGTTTCACCATGTTGACCAGGATGGTCTCGATCTCTTGACCTCATGATCCACCCGCCTCGGCCTCCCAAAGTGCTGGGATTACAGGCGTGAGCCACCGCGCCCGGCCGATACCTCTTATTTTTAGGTGATGTACCTTGTTGTTCAAATCTTCCTTTTGCCGTTTTTGTTCTACATAGGTCTATTTATTACTGAAAATGGGTTTTTAAAGTCTCCAACTCTTATTGTTCAAATTTCTGCTTCAGTCCTATGATTTTTTGTTTTGTTTATTTTGGAGGCTTTGTCATTCATATGTTATGTTCGTTAATTCTTTATTGAGTACTGAATTTTTGTTATAAATGTTCTCCCCCCTCCTTTTTTTTTTGCTCCAGTAACAATCTTCATTTTAAAATGTATTTTCTCTGATATCAATATTGCCACTGCAGCTTTCTTTTGGTTACTGAGTGCATGGTATATCTTTCATCTTGATACATTCAACTTACCTGAGTCTTTGAATCTTATGTTTCTGTCTGTAGACAGCATATACTTGGATTATGTTTTTTGAATTTGTTTTCCCAGTCATTACTTTCTGATTGAAGTTTTTAGTGCATTTGCCTATAATGCCATTATTGAGAAGTAGAATTTATAGGATTTACGTCTGCTATTTTGTGGTTTTCTGCTATTTTGTGGTTTTTCTACATGTCTTTATGCCTTTTTTGTCATGCTGTTTTACTGTTTCTTCTTATTTTGTGTTAAATAAGAATTTTTCTTTTTACTTTTTCAGTTCATACATATACATACATGTATGTATGTATACATGTGTATATATAAATTTTCTTAATTGTTAACCTAGGAATAACTGTGAACATCTTATAGCAATCTAGTGTTTATGAATACCAATGTAATTTCAGTACTGTATAAAAGCTTAGCTGCTACATCATTTCCTCACTCCCTACTTTGTCCTGTTACTGTCATATAAAATGTATCTATACATTTTATGTCCATCAATACAAATTTGTAATTAGTGCTTTAACTAGATGCCTTTTAATTGGACAGGGAAAATAATTACAAAGAAAAAACATATATACATTTATTTTTGAGATGAAATCTTACTATGTCATCTAGGCTGGAGTGCAGTGGCATGATCTTGGCTCACTGCAACCTCTGTCTCCTGGGTTCAAGTGCTTCTACTGTCTCAGACTTCCTAGTAGCTTGGATTACAGTTGTGTGCCACCACGTTCAGCTATATTTTTGTACTTTTAGTGGAGATGTTGGCCAGTCTGGTCTTGAACTCCTGACCTCAAATGATCTGCTCACCTTGACCTCCCAAAGTGCTGGAATTCTAGGCATGAGTCACGGTGCCTGGCTGAAAAATGTATTTTTAATTTTAAAAGATTACCTATGTCATTACCTTTCTTCGTCCTTTAATTCTTCATGTGAAAATGAGTTAGTAGTGTTCTTTAATTTCCATTTAAAGAACTACCTTAAGTATTTCTTATGCAGCAGGTCTGGCTGATGATGATTTATTTTCTTTCTTTTTTCTCTTTTCTTTTTTTCCTGCTTTTGTGTATCTGGGTATGTCTTCATATCTCCTTTGTTTTCATTTATACTGTTTTGCTGATACAGAAAAATAGTTGACAGCATTTTTTTTCCAGCACTTTGAACATGTCATCCCACTGCCTTCTGACTTGCATAGTTTATGTGGAGAAATTAGTTTTTAATCTTACTGCACATACCTTGTAATGGATGACTGACTTTTCTATTGCTGCTCTCAGGATAGTCTCTTTGTGTTTGGCATTTGACAATTCAAATATGTGGTAATATGTGTGGACACATTTGAGTTTCTCTTATGTGGTGTTTATGGAGGTTCTTGGATGTTAAGACTAATGCTTTTCTTCAAATTTGTTATGTTTTTGCCCATGATTTCTTCAGCTTCCTTCCTGCCTTTTTCTTAACTGTGTTTCTGACTATGGCCTTAATATTATATCCTTATTATGTTTCTTACTGTGTCCTGGTCATTTTTCCTCTTCTCCCTCTTCACCTTCTCCTTATTGCTCTCCTTATTCACCTTCATTTTGTTTTTCAGACTGGAACAGAAACACCTTTTTGTATTTTCAGTGAATTTTTTTCTGCTGCCAGTTCACATCTGCTCTTGAGTTTCGCTAGTGAATTTCTCATTTAATTATTTTACTTTTCAGCTCCATCATTCATATTTGGTTCTTTTTGTATTTCATTTTTATTGATATTCTTTATTTGTTGTTTATTCTCTTATTTTCCTGTAGTTCTTACTTATATTTTCCTTTATTTCTTGAATATGTTTATGATGCTAGTTGAGTTAGTGTTTTTATCTAGCAATCTTTTCATCTGGAATTTTGTTGGAAAAGTTTCTGTTGACTGCTTTTGTTTCCCAATATATAGGCCATATTTTTCAGTTACTTTCCATGCCTGCCCCCCTCCTTGTGCACGAGCATATATATATATACACACATACACATATTTAGTAGTCATTTAAATAATATAATGTGGTAACCATTTTGGAAATCAGATTTCTTCCTCTCTACAGTTTACTTTTGTTGTTACAGATTTTTGTTGTTGCTGCTGTTTAGTGACTTTTCTGAATGTATTTTGTACTGTCTGTATTCTTTGTCATATGTGGCCACTAAAGTCACTGCTTACTTTGAAAAATGGAAGCAGTGAAAAATGGAAGGCAAAAAAGAGCAAAGGCCCCACATTGTTTTACCTTCTTCAGAAGAGTTGAGGTAGCCCTAGGCAAAGGGTTCTTTACAGAACTCTTGGAAAGTTTTCAGTGAGTGTCTCTTATAAGTGCCTCTTTGGCTCATACTCTCTTTGCACACTATAACTATTCATAAACATGTCTCATAATAGAGTTTGTTTTTGATTCCCCTTCTGGGGATTTCAATTGGTTATGGCAGTTTCCATTTTGTAGTTTATCACTAATACAGTTGTTTACTAAATTCGTTGTATTTTTTAAAACAATTCAGACATGAATGTTTTCATTTTGTCACATGTCATGTGTTAACTGAGGCCAAGGATAAGTAGAGCCATCCAGGAAAGTAAAAATTATAAAGAATTTTCATATATTTTAAATTTTGGAATGTTGATAATTTGTGTTTAAAGCAAGTTGCTTTATATAAAATTACAAGGGTACATTTCACATGTGAAAATGATGGGTTCTTTGTGGTAATTATAACCAAAAGGGCTATAACATTCAAAGGAATTGTGTCTGAATATACTTGAGAAACAAAGACGATTATTTTGGCCTCATAATGATTTGGTAAGAGTTTGAGAAATAAATTATTAAATGTTATTTAACACTTGTTAACTTCTGAATTTTGGAGTAAACAAATGTCATATAATCATAGTTTTCCCCCTTTATTTGCAAGGTAAATTTCTGACAGATTTGAATACCTTTGAACTCCAGGTTTTTCTGCGTTGTTTATTTAGCATGCTCATTAATAGGTAAGAGAAGTAGGTGGGAAAAATTCTTTCTTGAAGTCTTGATTAAACAATATAACATGGTTTACAAATATATTTAGGAAGTTAGATAATGTATTTCATATTATATGTTATAAAAATGAAGTCTTTAATAATTCATTTAGGCTTTATATTATCTAACATATTTTACATGTTAACAACAAATTATAGTATGCCTCAGATTTCTGACACTTGAAAGGTAAAAAATATTTATTTTATAATAAAACCAATGCAATCTATCTCAACTGGCTGTTCTTTTAGAAATGATCATCATCTTTATTTTTAAGCATAATTATTCTATGCTTGATAACTGATCGTGTGGTATTTATTTTTGTCTAAATCCCATGTTAGAGTGAACTTTTAGGTTGCTCTCACTTTTCAGTTATTTTATAGGTCATTAACTTTTAGTTTTTCCCTTCATCATGTGATAAATTTTTTTTTTTTTAAATATTGTGTGTACTTAGTTCCAGCAAATCTTAAAAACAATACTGTATGCCATATCAATTACTAGATTTGTCATTCATTAGCTTGGATAATTCACATTCATTTAGGAAGGTTTTTAATATAATGGTTTTATTTTGAACAGTTTTATTTCAGTAGTATTTTCATTTTTCTTATGTTCTATGAGGCTATAATCTTTCATTAGGCAGGAAGTGTGGAATGGTGGAGAGACTTCTGTATAAAGGTCACCAGGCATGAATTCCATTTTTGCATTTTCAGCTTCTTTACCCCATTTTCTTGAAAAAGTCAAAGTCACTTATCTTCTCTGGGCCCCAGTTTTCTCCTCTCTCAGGGTGATCTGATTATGCCCAAACCACATACTCATCACTCTTGGGTGGCCACTGAGTAAACATATAAAACTGTTGTATAAACAATACATCTGTAACTATAAGCAACATATTATTTTTTGCTTTTTTGAATTACAAATTTTACTTATTTTAGAAGAACAATCCTATAAATCATCTAACTCTAAATCTCATGTCAGAGTGGATTTGGTTGATATTTGCTTCTTTCATATATATGTTTGTACATGTATATGTCAGAATGCAAGAATAAACATACATCTATATTGGATTCGTTGTATGTAGTACTTTTGTCTTTTTAAATCTAAGCTATCGTGACCAGCTTTCTGTATTTTCAATTGATGGATAATATTCTACCGTGATTGTGCCACTGCTATTGAACTTTTAGGTTGCTCTCACTTTTCAGTTGGATTGTAGCTTTTTATCCTTTATTTCATGTTCTTTTTAGAGTGCATATTTCAGCAATTAGAATACCTGATTCTGAATGACTGTTGAAGACTGTTATTTCTTTGCTTAGGATTTGGTGCTTATCCAGTTCAGATGGGAATTATGAAAGGTGTGAGCTGAGGCCTGAGATGAACATATTTATGGGAAGGTCATGTCATGGTACTATATGGAGTGAATTGCACGGGAGAGTAACTTGAAGCTCTGGCACTCAGACATAATGGTTTGAACTGGTTCATTTAAAATAGAAAAAGAAAAGTCTTGGTAGCAAAAAATTATGAAGAAACAATTGATGATGTATGAAAATGAGTATAAGATTACTAATTCGGGAAGGTGGTGCAATTGATAGAATTCAGAAATTCTGCAGGAGATGATTAGTGATGAACAGTCATGACTGAGTGTTGGACGTGCTTTACAGTATTGTCAATTTAGACAAGAAAAAATGTCCTGGAAAGGCCATGGGTGGAAATATATATTTTAGTGTCACTTACAAGGAGGTTATGCTTGAAGCCCAGGAAATGAATTATACCTTTGAAATATGAATGTATATGAACAAAAATATCACCTTTAGAGGGTAAAATGTGGAACAAGAATTGACAATAGTAATGAAACAGGAAGTGATCAGCAGTGGTTTGGAACTATCAGTAGAAGCCAAGTAGTAGAGAGCTTAAAGAAGAAGTAGGAAGTGATACCTTTACACTAAGTTTTTTGAGAACAGTTGTTTGAATAGAATGCTGTTCTGCAAAAGCTAAAATGTGATTCATTTACAGTAATGTATTTTGTACCACCTGAACATTTATTATAACGTATTTTAGAATAATGAAAAGATATACTGATTGTTGCAGTTAGCATTCATTTACCAAATGTGTCCATTACAGTTGAAATCCTCTGTATATATCTCCTTTCATGCCCACCATGTGTTTGTTTGTGTGTTCGTTTATTTCCTAGCTTTGTGCATTGAAAGGGCTTAGACTCCATGATACTTCAGTAGCAGTGATCAGAGTTAGCACCCAGCTCTTGCTTTATAAACACCACTACCTACTGTGAGAAACCAGGACTGATTGCAGGTCTGGAGCATGGACAGTGACTGTTGGGCCTAGAAAGGCTGGTTGTACTAGAAAATAAGGAAGAACCCAACAGTAAGAGAAGGGATGTCAAAAAAAACAGGGTAGCTACCTTTAAAGAGTTTCCACTGGCCAATTTTGGGAAGACTTGAGAATTGCAAGACATAATTGTGGTAATTGATTATAAAATATGCTATAAAATCCGAGTCCAGATAAAGTGCTTTTGAAAGAAAGTGAGGGTGAGACAGTATGTCATGGAAAGATGGGGGAAAATGGTTAAGTCTCTCTAGCAAAGAATGCCATAAAATAGAAGGAATGATAGAACATTGCTATTTTGTACCCTTCATAATAATCCAGTTAGGCAAGATTCATTAATGGGCACCTGTGCCGTTGGAAGAAACTTGTTAGGGAACAGGATCTCACACAATATCAAAATATCACCTGCAGATTACTTAATTACAAAGGGCAAGTAATTATTTATATTGAAGAATTTCGAGATCACTACCTTAAACATACAGTCAAGTTTAGCATGACTAATGGAACATGAACCTGACATTACTCTTATCCTGGTACAATGTAATTGGAAGTATCCAACATACATAAGTGATATTCTTGCCAAAAATATTTAAACTGAATCAAATAATGAGGAAACAATCAGACATACCGTATGTGGGACATTATTGTAAATTAGGTTGCTCAGAATTTTTGTTATTATACAAATAAGGAAAAAAAGAGGGTAGTTGTAGATTAAAAGAGATGAAGGAGACGTAGCGAAACACAGTGAGTGTGTCTTAGAGACAATGTAGTAGATATTACTGAGTCAGTATTAATTTTCTTGAATGTGATCTTCATCCACAGTGGGTAGAAAAATGTCTTTCTTTGGAGTTGTGTGCTGACGTCAGGGGAAAAGTTTCATCTCAGTAACTTACTTTAAGATGACTTAAAGAAAAAGTACATATTAATACATTCCCAGTGTGAGAGAGCAAGTAAGCAGGTGTCCCAAAACGTTAAGGACAAATCCATTTGGAAAGGGTACAAGTATTTCACGTATTGTCTTTCCAACTTTTCCGTCTTAACTTTTTTCAAGTAAGAAGTTAAGAAAAAGAACAGTTCACAATTAAAAGTGTGATAGAGAAAAGGATAAACCTTAAACATATAATTAGATATGAAGTTGTTTTAAAGTTTATTTAGCTTTTGATTATTTATTGAAACTTCGTAAAATAGTTATCCTTTCTGCCTGCCGGGGTTGTTGCTAGAAGGTTTCTACTTAGGTTATTATTTTTTTTAACCTATTTTGTCCCATGTCAGTATTATCTACCCATCACATCCATCTTTTGCTGCTCAGATCAGAACAGTATTTGTGAGAGTATCATGACACAACTGTAAGTTGGCTGCAATGTTTAGGTCATAGTTTAACTGTGTTATATATTTAGCCGTAAAATGTTTACTCAAATTATTCATGACTGTTTCTTGGACTGAATTAATGCTTTGGAACAAAATATCTGATTATGTCAACTCCAAGTACAGTATATAGTAATCTAAATAGACATCATCACATAGTTTCTTACATATTTGTCAGTTCCCACAAATATATTTTATTATAGTTGTGTGAATCAGAAGTTTCACACCAGTCTTACCAAGCAGAGCTCAAGATGTCAGCCGACCTGGACTCCTTTCTGGAGATTTTTTGGGGAGAGTCTCTCCCTTCCTTATTTCTAGCCTCTCGAGAACACCCACATTCCTTGGCTCATGGCCCCATTTCCATCTTCTCGTATGCACAAAGCCTCTTGCTCATCCTGATTTCATTGTCGTGTCTCTGACTTGTTCCCTCTTCTCCCTCTCCACTTCCACTTCCAGAAGGATTTTTATGATCACACTGTGTCCAACCAGATAACCCAACACACACTTTTCCACATTACAGCCCACTGATTTACAACCTTTATTTAATCTGCAACCATTATTCCCCTCTGCCATATTACCAGAAATAATTCACTGATTTCTTAGATTAGGATGTGGATATCTTTCAGGGGACATTGTTAGTGTGATGTGGAGTCTCTTGGAGAAGTGTGTACTGATTGCAATATGAAAATCTATAATTCATCTTCCTTTTATGAGAATACGGTTAAAATGAAAATTAACATGTAAAACTATCATATAAAAATATTCTACTAATTTAAATTTATTTCAGAATGATAATGGTAATACTTTATTAATCATAGATATATTAAGGAAAATGACAAAACATTTCTGTATATTTTTAATGATAAGTGACATCTGTTCCAAAAGTCAAATCCCATTATGTATAATAAATCTTTGTATATTTTGAACTTACTTGAGGAAATGGATTATGATCATTCTTTGGAGAATCATTATTTAGTGTTCTGTCCATATTTTCTTTTTCAAGTACATAGGCCTTATTTTATAAATAGATTGTGCTGCTTGTGAATATATATAATGATGAAAATTGTTTAATTTGCACTGATTTTGTACTCAAAGAGAATTAGATGTCTTTGATTGATTAGTACTGTTGACATTAAAGCAGGGGTAGTAACCTTTCAAATTCCTAATTGTAGGTATGAGAATTTTTAGCGTATCATCAGTCTGCTTTTTAAACATATGTCTTATTTCTTACTGCTGACATTATCTTTTTAGATATCTGTTTTCATGACCTGTATTTTAAACCCTTTGAATATAGAGACTACATTTTGTTCATCTTTGTACCTTCATATCCTGTTCATTGTTTGGTATATGTCTGTAGTGCAAAAGGTGTTCTCTTCCAGCATATCTCTTTGAATCCAGAATCTTCATCTTCATAATTACTCTTATAATAGTTATCATTGGCTGGGTGCAGTGGCTCACACCTGCAATCGTAGAACTTTGGGAGGCCGAGGCGGGCAAATCACCTGATGTCCGGAGTTCGAGACCAGCCTGGCAAACGTGGTGAAATGCTGTCTCTACTAAAAATACAAAAATTAGCTGGGCATGGTGCTGGGCGCTTGTAATCCCAGCTACTCGGGAGGCTGAGGTGGAAGAATCACTTGAACCTGGGAGGCACATGACTAAGAAGTCTATACAATTTTACTTTTTTAACCGAGTGTTATCCAAACTTTTTTGAAAATTCCTCCTACCTCTACTTTTTTGTTAACATTTCTCTTGTCATCCTGAAGAACAGTCATCCATAGGAACCTGTTTGGCACCAGAGAAACAGCCAAACCCCCACACAGTAAAATATCCAAGTTTAAGTTTTGACTCCTCAAAAACGTATCTAATAGCCTACTGTCGATCAGAAGCCTTACCAATAACATGAGTTGTAGATTAACACATTCTGTATATGTATTATATACTGTATTCTTGCAATAAAATAAGTTAGAGACAATCTTAAGATAATCTTATGTATGTATATTTAGAAAATATGTATATTTAGTATTCATTAAGTGGCAGTTGCTCATCATAAAGGACTTCATCCTCTTTATCATCACATTAAGTAGGCTGAGGAGTAGAAGGAAGAGGAGAGATTGACCTTGCTGCGTCAAGGGTGGCAGAGATGGAAGAAAACATAGCATAAGTGGACTCGTGCAGCTCAGACTCATGCTGTTCAAGCACCAACTGCATGTACTTTAATAGATCAGTTAGATCATCTCCCATGACTCGCAATTTGAAATAATTTTATAGTGCTAAAACCTAAAGGACTAAAGAAATAAGCCTTTATTATATAGTATTTAGTGTACAAGAATTTATTTTGAAATAATGTTAAAATGCGAATTATGTTTTCAGCTGGAATGTAGCTAGGGTATAGGCATTACTGCTGCATTGCTCTTTTTACACCAAAACAAATTTTAAGTTGAACTGTATCAGGCATTTGCAGATACTTGCAAGTCAATCAGTATTTTTAAAACATTATTTTTTTTTTCATTTAAAGGTGTTTCTTCACGTGATTAGATGCTTACAAATGGATGACTTGAGCAAGAGTAGTTCTAGCGTGGGTCTTGGCCTTGAGCAGTAGAGCTGGCCTCCTGTTCCACAGGCCTCTTGGATGTTCAGGAGGCTTCCTCCTGAGCATGTCCCAGACAAAGTGCCTTCTAAACAGCTCAATTTCTCCCAAGCCAAAAATTGATCCTTTCTTTGATTCCTCTTTTAGACTCTATATCCAATCAATATAGAAATTTGGTTAGCTCTGATTACAAATATATATTCCAATTCTGACCACTTTTTTACTGCTAGCCTTTGTCCAGGTCACTATCATCTTTGACTGGATTATTCCACGAAATAGTTGATCGATCTCTCTCTCTCTCTCTCTCTCTCTCTCTCTCTCTCTCTCTCTCTCTCTCAAAAGCAGACAGGAGTGCTATTGAAATGGAAATTGAGGCTGTGGCTCACACCTGAAATCCCAGGACTTTGGGACTTCCAGGCAGGAGGATTCCTTGAGCCCAGGAGTTTGAAACCAGTTTGGGCAACATAGTGAGACCCCTGTCTCTACAATTTTTTTTTTTTTAAATTAACCAGGCCTGGTGGTGCACAGCTTTAGTCCCAACTACTGTGGAAGCTAAGGTGTAAGGATCATTTGAGCCCAGGAGTTTGAGATTACAGTGAGCATTTTTTTTTTTTTTTTTAAAGCAAAAGTAAGTTGGACAAGTCACTCCTCTGTTTAGATGCCTGAGATGGCTTTTCTTCTCACTCAGAATAAAAGCTGAGGCTGCTGTGGCCTTCAGTGTTGCTATTCTCACCTGCCCTCTTTTTTCTAATCTCTTGGGATGAGACTGTCCTCTTCCTCACTTACCAGCCCCCAGCTTTATGCTCCCATGTCACTGCTGTGAGAATGAATTGAGATCCTGCCTTCAGGTGTCTGATTGTGCTCTCTCCTGCTGGAGTTGCTGGCCTTATTCCTTTGCAGGCCACATGCCTTCATCTTCTTCACTCAGTGTCATTCCTGAGCCACCCAAATGTAGAATTTCAACCCCTTGCTGACATTTTAAGATCCTTGTTCTCTACTTTAACTTATTCTCCTACAACTTGACACTGTTTAATATGATATATATTTTACGTTTTGTTTTCCTTGTTGTCTGTGTCTCTCACTGGGTTGTACATTTTTTGAGGGCAGGGACTTTTATTTGTTTTGGTCACCTGTGTATCACAGCTGCCTAGAACTATTCCTTGCTTAATGTAGATCTTTAATAAATACGTAAATTAAATGCATGCGGAAATGAATAGCACTGTCCACAAAGGAGGACTGGCTCAAGCTTAGTGTCACTGCATCCTGATGAAGAGCAACAGGTTGTAGAGAATGCTCCAGGAAGGCTTGACCTGAACTGTTGGTTTTCTCATCATAGGCGCAGGACCCCTCACAGCTAGCACGTAGTAAGTGATCAGTAAATGTGATGGGACAGGGAATCAGGCATGAAAGAATGAGGATTTATTGGGAGCAAGGCATGTCAGTTGGCTAGCTTTCAGATTTGTGATCATTTTAGTTTTATTTCTGGTGATAGTGATATCTAGATTATGTATATATATTTTTTAAAAAGTTATGTTAAAAATATTAAAACAATAATGTTACAGTGTAAGTGTAGAGTAGCCTGCATTCAGTAATTACATATGGCTGTCAATATTATGTCCATATTGGTCAGTAATTTAATGCTAGTCATGCTCGGCTTGTATTTTTTTTAACTGAGTGTGATTTTGAGGCTTTTAAATCATTTGCACCTCAAGCCAAATTTAAAGAATTAGTACTTATTTTAAGTCCAGTGTTGGTTGAGTAAATATTTTGCATTTGAACATAATTGAAGTGTGTTATAGTATTAAAACTTTTTCCTTTTTTCTCCATGATAATGAAAATTATTATTTCACTAAACATTCAGCACTAGCGACATTCAGCACGTTAGGACATTGTATTAGGTGAAAGCTTTTTCTCCCTATTTACTCTCATTTGTCCCACTGTGCCATGTAATATTTTTGCTTCAGTCTCAAACCTAAACATTTTAATTAATAATTCTGTTTTCTATTAAAAACTGCACTGTGGTTTTTAAGTTCAGATCTTTTAAATTATACTTGGTCATGTAAATAAGCTGTGCTTTGCAGCTTTGGGTTTTTAACCTTTGCTCTCTGCTATTAGCTTTATGTTTTTTTAATTATAGGAAAATGGAGGACAGTAGGGAAACTTAAATGGACTTGTTATTACTGTGTTCTTTTTTAAGGAAATGAAAAATGTGATTTTGTCAAAATCAAGCAGTAACAAATATAGAATTTCTTGTATTGTTTTTTCGGCTCAGCATTTAATATTATCACAGTTGTTTTATATGTGATGATTTCATTTTAGTGATTGATGTTTGTACCAGTTATTTCTAGTTGTAAAGCGTGTATTGTCCATAGTTGTTATTACCTAATATATAAAATAGATGATTGTTATTTTCAGTGTATATAAGCGCATTATTTGAATAAAGAAGTCATGGTCATTTGGCCTTAAACCTGAGATCCTCTAATATTATATTAAATTAAACAAAATGAATTTGACATGTAAATTCGAAAAGAAGCATTTTTTAACAAATTGTTTTGCTTTTGGCTTTTGTCACAAGTCTTTTCTGCAAGGATACCATACTTTATAGTCTTATGTTGCTCATTTGTGCAAACATGTCCAGATGAATTCAGTGTTTAATGTTGAGAATCTTATAACATGCCAATTTGATTTGTAGCCCTTCATATCATAGAATGCTAATTAAAATCATATTTTTGCATATGTCATGTCTTTCATGTACATATGCAAATAGATTCTGTTGCCTTTCAGCTATTAGTAATTAACTTCATGAAGGACAGCTGTAATACATAAATAACAAAAATGTTTGCAAGCCCTTTTACACTGAAAGTTACAACAGTAAATTTTTTTTCTGCTTATCAAGAGAGCCATTTTAGTTTTGATGCTTCTGAATGTTTCTGATCTAAATTGTTTTAAATAATTGCATGACGTAATTAAATTGATACTGCACTGTGTTCAGGGGGAGAATGGCATTCATGTACTGCTGATTCCTGTCCATTTCATATTTATGTCAACAAAATTGTATTAAGTAAGCTGATTTGTGTATAAGGTAGTATTTCAGGTAATACATTTGTTTGTTTTATTTGTATCTAGGCACTTCAATTTTTTTTTTTTCTATAGATACAGTAAACATTTGCATCATTTTAAAAACCTCTCTCCAAGTTATTACCATGTTTTTAGAGGAAGCTCCATGAAAGCTATTCATTTTTTCTTTTACAGTCCTCTAAATATTTAATAAAATGACATTTTCTCAAACTCATTTCATGATTAAACTGTGCTATGACCTTGGGGCAGTGCATGTTATAGTGTGATATTGCTTCATCTTTTGTACCGACTGGAAGTGAAGACAGTGACTGGAGAACTACAATTATTGTTGTGCTCTTTTGTTCACTGTTAGTGTATCCAAGTCAAAAAGTGAACCATCCATTCACATGCAGTTGTTTCTTCTTTTTAAGCCCTACGGTATATTTAACCTGTGTGGAAGCTTTGATGTAGCAAGACTGACACTGTAATATTCTTTTTATGCAGAGTTTCCAAATATATGTTATTCTTTAGTAGTTTTTGTACAGATTTCTAGCGGAGAGTCAAGTTTTAATTTTATAATTACTTTTATTTATTTTTTTTAGGGTTGCTTTTGTAATGAAGAAGCACTTAAATACTCATCTACTAGGCAAGCATGGAGTTGGCACCCCAAAAGAAAGGTAATTTTCATCCATGTTTTTCATTTAAAAATACAATTTGAATTTTATTTTCGCTTTATTTAGTGACGTGACTTCTAGATTTTTTATCACATCAGTTCATCATGTTCTACTTGTGGTAGGCTTTTGTCGAATATCGTATTTTATGCTATTGTTGCACAAAAATTTAACATCATATTTTAATTAAAACTTGAATCTAGAAGTAGTTGAAAGCATTTGGAGGACTTTGAATTTGTGAAACAACCTTGAAATAGTAGAAGAATTAAATTCGAGGGAATTGCCTTCTGTAAATGCATTCGAGTGTGCTAAAAGAAATACATAAAACTCAACTTTGTTTTATTATGATGTATTCTTATTTTGAGGTTTTAAAATAACATTTTTGAATTCTTACTGTAGACTTAAAGATTACTGATATTAAAAAGAAATACATCTTGTGTCATACAAATAATACTACAGTTGCCATGTCATGAAAAATAACACTACAATTACTGTGTCATCAACTGCCAGGTTTTCTTTTTTCTTGCTACTGTATCATAATTAGCTTTATCACATAGACTTAATTATATTAGGTGAACTGAAATATAGCAGTGTCAGCTACCAGGTGAGCATGGCTACTTCTGATATTTTAAATCTTTAAAATGTGCAGCTCACTCAAACTGGTGTGAGCACTGTCACTTTCCTTAGAGACAGGATGGATTTTCAGCTTCCCTCAGATTCTCCAAGGTAGGATCCAAAATTCTACAGATACTCTCAGAAACTTTAGTTTTTTATTACCGTTTTCAAAGGTCAATAATGATGCAATTTGTTCTGTTACTCTGAAGCCTGAGGTCTTCAGTCATATTTGTAAATGTTTAATAGTCTTTTTTAAAAATATAAAATGCTCTTAGCAGTGTTTTCTCTGTTTATAGGAATTTAACTTGACTTTTCTACTGTAGGCATATTGTTTTCTTAAGCAGTGTAGTGTGGGCAGAGACTGCTACCGAGTCAAAATTTTGGGATCTTGGGATGCCTCCTTTGCACCCATATGTTTAGTTTCCCCTGTCTTTCTTTGTAACATTATATTCAATAATTGCAGCCAAAATATATGCATTGAATGTATTAGGGATGCATTATTCTTGAAATTTAAAAGCATACTATATATTTTAAAGAATAATTTGGGACATGTCAAAATTATATTTCGTGTTGTTTAAGTATGTAGAAACAACATATTTGAAATTGTTGTGTTTCCATTGCTTTCACATACATTATCTCAATTAATTCTTCTTTGATCATGTTAGCAATACATTATAATTCCAGTTTTATGGATCTAAGGCCTGAGAAAGCCTAGAAAATACAATAATAATTTATTCAATATCTCATAAATAATAAATGATGGAACTGTTATTTTTTCTGACTGTCTTTTTGAGACAGAGTTTTGCTCTTGTTGCCCAGGCTGGAGTGCAATGGTGCGGTATGGCGCGATCTCGGCTCACCGCCATCTCTGCCTTTTAAGTTCAAGCAATTCTCCTGCTTCAGCCTCCTGAGTAGCTGGGATTACAGGCATGCACCACCACACCCGGCTAATTTTTTTTCTATTTTTAGTAGAGATGGGGTTTCTCCATGTTGGTCAGGCTGGTCTTGAACACCCAATGTCAGGTGATCCACCCGCCTTGGCCTCCCAAAGTGCTGGGATTACAGGCGTGAGCCACCGTGTCTGGCCCACTCTTACTACAAAATAAATTTGAATGAAAATGATTGAGATTTTATAAGTAGTAAAAAGAAAACATATATTTTTAAATAGTAAACATTTTTTAATTTAACTATATCATTTTGCTTTTTACTTAGAAATTTTTTTAAGTTGAGGAATTGTTCATGTTGTTTCATAGTGAAAAATTAATCTCCCCACATATTTGTGTGTATGTATATGTATTCACGTATTAAACATCTTAAAATACTAGACATACTCTATGGATTTTGAGTTTGAGAATCAAAGATTTACTGTGTGTCTTTTTTTTATTTACCTTTTTCTTTACATTCCAGGATACTTGTCCTTTTCTTTTATTGAATAGTTATTTCAGTCCTGAATACATAAAGGGAGATTAAAACTGAGGCAGGAGAAAGATTGAATTTCTTGCCTCTGATACATCATTAGCTCTTCTCAGATATTGACACAGTTTTTGTCCTAACATCAAGAAACGAATGTCAAATGGGAAAGCACACCCACCTCCAGATGGGTACCTTTTAAGTACTCCAAGCTGCAACATTCTTCTAAACCAAACACCTTTGAGTGAATTGTTTTTTTCTTTAAAAAATTTTTTATTTCAGAGGACTTCTTGTTTTTGATGTCTGCTTATATGGCAGTCTCTCCTATTACAGAAAAATAGTACTCGGGAATGCCAGGACTCCAGCAACAGTATAATTTTCCATTAGACATCTGTAGCTAGAGCAAACCAAGATTTAAGTGGTATAATGTAGAACCAGAAATGCCAAAGTCTCCTTGTTTCCATTTCACCTTCCTGCCTTTCTCTAGTGGGTTTAGGCAGCAAAGAAACCCTTTATCAGCATGCTGAACCTTCAGTCTGGGCATAACTGTTCTCTAAATTAAGTTAAACATTTTTCTTACCTATTTAAAACATTAAAGCCTTGGTTATACTTTTGCAAGCTTGCTATATTTTAATTTCTCCAGGATAGTGTAATCAGTTTTTAAAAATGTTTTGAATTTGATTCTCCACTCTAATGCATTGCATATTATAGCAAATAGTAATAGAAGTTAGCTAAATAGGCTATGACAATTAAATTAATAATGCATTTTGTTTGCAAGTATTTAGGCCTTGTGCTTTGACTGATATATGCAAAATTATAATTTATTACAAAGAAATCCATATACTTGTACTATAAAGTTTGATGATCTAATAAATTTTGTCAGCATGACTATCATTAGAAACAGAAAGCTAAATTATTTCAAATATTTTCTTTGAGACTCCATGAACACCTGAGTTGATGGCTTATGTAAGATCATACTTTTTTATTCCTACATCTGCATTAAATTATTTTAGTGTAGTATCTTACAGTATTTCTGAAATCTTACAGACTTAAATTCAAACAATTACATATAACCACATTCAATTCACATTCTAAAATAATAAAGTCCAGTTAAGCTCATTCGAAAATATTCCCTATTTTAAATGAGTACTTCTCTTTGAAGTATAAGTAAGCCAAAACATCTTTATGACTCTTTGAATTCACTAATAGTAATCTAGAAAACAAGCTTATCTACAATTATCACAATTGGAACAGCCATACTAAGTATATCTTCTGTGAAAGCCAGGTGCAATTACAATGGAAGTGACTGGTATTCGGAGTTCAGTGCTGGAAATCAGCTGGGCTTTGAATGACTGTGTGAATAGGAGGACAGAGGAATGATTCCTGTAGAGCTTTGCATCTGATCCATTGCTTTTGTGGTGTCAGGGATGCCGTCAGGAGATATCTGCACTGGCAGGATCTCAAGAAGGCTGATACACTCAGAAGACTACCAAAGAAGAATTGTAAATTAGATGAGTGTATCATAAAGTATAAGCATTAAGTAATTTCGTAACCCAGGAAAAGTACTTGTGTTTTTACTAGTGAATACTCAGATCAAAACCTTAGTATTTCTTCCAGTGCAGCCGGTTTTGTCGGAGTCCGTGAAGTTTCTTATCCTCAGTGCATTGTTGTCAGCGTAGCTGTTGCGTGTGTTCAGGCTACTGCGTTCTGCTCAAGGCTTGTTCGTATTATTTCTCAGGCTAAGATTTCCTCCCAGGTCCTGCCGGATTACTGAGCCCTGAAATGTGTGCTGGCCTCTCCCCTTTTATGAGACATTTGGGATTTGGGGTTAGCTGTCTTTCTTTTAGCAGCACCATTGATTTTATTGATGAATCAAATATTTACCTCACCTAATCTGATTGTAGAGAGAAGTCCCGGAGCCCAAATGCTTGTTCTAATTTATTGTAAGCCACTATTACAGGACAAAGCATTGTGTGGGTCTGTTGGAGATGCTCTTGCCTCCTTTTTTTCTCTTTTCTCAAAAACTTGCATATCTATAAGTTGAAATAGTGTAAAGGCATCATTGCTTTCTATTTTTCAAGTTTAGACGTGAGCGTCACCTGTTTTCATAAATCATGAAAATATCTGAAACAGCAGCACCTGTGGAAACGTGCATGCACCTGCCATGCACATGTCACACACATGTCACTCATATGGTATGCACATGGCACACACGTCACATGGCACTCATGGCACATGACATGCACATGACACACACACACATGTCACATGGCACTCATGGCACATGGCATGCACATGGCACATGACATGCACATGGTAACCCTGAAGAACTTATTGGGGAATAGACTAAATTTTTTTCTTATTAGAAGATATTCTATTCATCATATATGATTTACCTCCTGAGTCACAGTTGTCACTGTTTTCCACTTAAAGAAATAACTTCTAAGTTGTTCTTGTTGCACGTATTTTATTAAAGGAAAAACAGTTTTCCTCTATTTACTCCATGGTGAATTTCTATAAGGTCAATACTGTTTTCCATTTTATCATTGAAATGGGTGATTTATTCTAATGGATGTGCTGTGATAGTTTGTTCTGTTTGATATGTTCCTTATAGGCTCCTTCTGGAATATTCTTTGTAAAACTTTCCAGTCACCTGTGTGTCCAGGCTTCAGGCTCTCCCCTTTACCCACTGCTCATTAGTCTCCCTTATTTCTTCTTTTCTCTGCATGGTTAGCAGTATTTTTTCTTTTTCTTTTTCTTTTGTTTTTCCCATGAGGGTTAGTTTAGGAAAAATAAAGTGCTCATGGGCATCTCTCCACTTTAAAAAATGTTTACACAAGAAATAATTCTGTTGGGCCAAAGTAGAGGAAAACATGTCAGTTCTTTCCATCCTGGGTTGCTTATTTTGATGAGTGGGGAAGGAGGTTATGTTTTGATGACTTACTGCTTTTGAATGAGCTGGGAACTCTTTTTGTTTTTTTCATTTTTTCCATCTCTTAACCTGTAAACAGTTAAATATAAATAGGACTCTATGATCACATGACCTGGTTTTATTGTGAAAAAGTAGGATTTTTTTTTTTTTTTTTGAGACAGTTTTTGCTCTTATTGCCCAGGCTGGAGTGGAGTGGCACGATTTTAGCTTATTGCACACTCTGCCTCCTGGGTTCAAGCGATTTTCCTGCCTCAGCCTCCTGAGAAGCTGGGATTACATGTGCTCGCCACCACGCCTGGCTAATTTTTTTGTATTTTTAGTAGAGATGGGGTTTCATCATGTTGGCCAGGCCGGTCTCAAACTCTTGACCTCAAGTGATTTGCTTGACTTGGCCTCCTAAAATGCAGGGATTACAGGCATGAACCATAAAAGTGGAATTTAATAGCATGATAGCCCTGCTAGATAAATTTCTTCTACATGGAAAGATAGCTAGAAGTCATATCAGTTCATCTAAAGCCAAAGTGTTTATTTTTAGAAAATTTCTCTTATATTGTATTTGCTAATAAACCAATAATTTACCAAGGTACATGTGACAGCATATTCCACTAAAGTTATCTTGCCAGGATTTGGAAGCATTTCTAAATTCCATGGGTAATTCTGTTGGTAATTTAGATGATCTGTGGTTGCTTCGTCACCAATGTCTTATTGCCAACAAGAATACTTTCTAACTTCTGCTTCGTAAGTTTTACGGGTGAAAGTTAACAAAAGTCAGCATCTGTGCTGCAGAATCTCAAGATTGCAGGCAGATACTCATGGCTCCTTAGGGGGGCGGTGGAGAATCCTCTCTTCAGGCTTCTCTCTCCATAGGGTTCCTCAGCTCTTAGGAGGCACTGTCACCGGTACTCCTGCATCAGTTACATGGTCAAAAGTGACATAAAATATCTTGATTCCATGTATTTGTCAGATAATTTACTTGGATATCATGATTACTTCTTTCTTCTATTCGTTTCTTAATGTACTTCCAGTTGTTTCCATTGCGAGAGAACTGCTCTTCTTCACTGCCTTGTTTCCTTTTCTTCCTTCAATAAATTGACTATGCTGATTTTGCACAGTTATGACAATGACTTCAATTTAAGACTGTTTTAAGAAGTAACCTTATAAGAGTAACATACTTACTGTAAGGTAGTATTTAAGATGCTCTTCACGGAAATGCATCTTTCTTTTAAGACTCAGAGGAGTTACTTCTCTCTGGTCTTTATTCCAGAGAAAGTTGTACTTTGAGAACAATTTGTTAGCCTTTGTTACTAGCGAATCATAGATCTAATTGAGTTTTCCTCTTTATTTTTACTGCTGGGAAGCTCATGGCCAAAATTGTGATCCATCTCTAGTGAGCAGGATGGCCTTAAAGGAATGTATTTTATTTACTACTGTTATTTCCAGTTTTATTTATTTTTTCCTTATGGGGAAGTCCCATTTTATTTCAGCAATGTATTTTAGCAACTTCCCATAAATCACAGCTCATGTAACTCAAGGGCAGTTTTGCAATAGAAATTGTTTTTGAGTAAAACCAACATTTTTCTGCATATATCTTTAGCCATTTGGTTTTGGGGGCATTGTATTGAGCATTATGCATCCCTGTGATTAGGTGTATTTTAATCGTCCTTGCTCTGTTGTAGGAAACTGCTGTGCACTTCCGTGTAGTGCTTCGGTGGTGCTTTTTACTTCCCAGAATTATTTATTTAGAAACGTGCTTGCTTCTTAAGTTTGCTGAGTAAGCTCAGTTAATAAGTACTCCTGAGGAAAAGAAAGGATTTCTTGCCCTTTATACCATAGTCCTTGCTCTCTAGCTGTACAAAAAATACTGTTTCTTTTAGTATATCTTGGTTATATTTAAAAAAATAAACACCACAGTTTACTACTTTAGTAGAAGTTATCATGATAGAGGTAGTGAGATTTTTTTTTTTTTTACGAGACAGAGTCTCGCTCTGTCGCCCAGGTTGTGGTGCAGTGGCAGGATCTCGGCTCACTGCAACCTCCACCTCTCAGGTTCAAGCAATTCTTCTACCTCAGCCTCCTGAGTAGCTGGAATTATAGGCGCAGACCACCACATCTGGCTAATTTTTATATTTTTAGTAGAGATGGGGTTTCACCATGTTAGCTAGGCTGGTCTTGAACTCCTGACCTTGTGATCCGCTCACCTTGGCCTCCCAAAGTGCTGGGATTACAGGCATGAGCCACCACGCCCAGCTGAGGTAGTGAGTTTTTAAGTGTTAGTAGTATATGTCACAGAAAATGGATTTTGTTTCTATTGCTTCTAAGATTCATACCTTAGTTTTAATGTAGGAAGTTTCTGTGTATCCTGGGTATTATTTTATTCATAAGATAAATATAAAATACAATTAATATAAAATAAATAAAATATCTCATTAATAAACATGAATATTATGATTTTTTTCTTTAGGAAATATCATTTTGTAGTTATTTATAATATGTGACAAATTTTAAGAGACAGAACTTTTATTCCTGCTTAGGGGGTTTTGTGGGGGTGAGTGATAATGGGGCTTCTTATTTGTTCACCTATTTATTCTCTCAATGAACATTTACTTCTGTGTTCTAAGACTTAGGTGGTCTAGAGCGTTTGTAGATGACACAGCTTTTGTTCTTCTGGACTTTATTCTTGGGTTTGATGTCACAGGTCAGGATAGAGAGACAAGACATACATAAAAGAAAAGATAATTTCAGTAGGTATAAGACTAATGAAAGTAAATAGGATGCTATTCCAGGGAGTGCCTGGGAGAGGTGCTACTTTGGGATGAGTGCTTAGGAAAGCCCCCCTGGAAGGGCCATGTTGTATTTGAAAGGTGGTTAGAGCAGTCCCAGTGGAGAGCACATTCCAGGTTTTCTGGGAGGTGTGGGAGAGCTTGGTGTGTTTTGTTCTGCTGTGCCTGGAGCTCAGTGACCCTGTGCATAGGGCTGGGGAGAGTGGTCTGAGGTAAAGAACTAAGATCTCAGAGTTGTTTGCGTTGTTTTAGGAGACGGTCACAGTGAAGGTATTTCATTGGCGGAAGCCGCTGTAGTGGAGAGGAGAATACGGGCATATCAGGATGAACCTGGGAAGTGGGTTGGAATCCAGCTGAACAGGCTGTGGCTGCTGTGCCAGTCATCTTCTCCTCTGTGTGTAAGAGAGAGCCAGCGAAGTTGAGAACTCCTTGGAACTGTTAACTCTGACAATGTGGAGTGGAGAGCCCAGGGAAAGAGCCTGGGCTGGTGATTTTGCAAAGTTGCTGTGGCATTTGTCCTAGAACTCCACCTCCTTTTCCCTGGTTTGCTGCCTGGTCTCTTCCCTTCTGCAGTGGCTAATTTAGTTTCTTTCTCTCAAATAACCCTTTTAATCCTGTTTTATTTTGTTAACATCCTTCCCTTACCCTTTGTATCTGTTTTTTTTCCTCTGTACTTTTCTTCTACCTATTCTCCAATATACTCATATAACATCCCGCCTCTCCTGGTTGCCAGTCCAAATCATGAATTTATTTCAAGTCCCAATCTGACGCCCTGGCTGCTGTCTTCTGAGTCCTTTTCTTGTTTACTCTATCTCTAATTGGTCTTCTTTTTCATCACATTCCTATGGAACGTTAGAGAATAAAAAGTAGTATATATGTTAATACATGTTTAGATTAGAAATTCCTTTATCTTATTCCTTCCATCTTCCCAAAAAGAAATAAAAAAGACTGCAGTAATACTGCATACATTATAATTAAGTTATTCAGTACCAGTTCAGTGAGTTATTAGACCAGAGATGAATGGTGAGTACTCTGATAATCTTTACTAAAATGAGAATTATTTTATTCTCTTGCCTCTTATATAGAAATAAGATCAAATTGAATTCTGTGGAGATATTGAACTATACCGTTTGTAGTATGAACCTTCTAGTTGCTTCTATGTGTAATAATACATTGTTGTCTGACAAATGTATTTTTAAAGGATTTTTCATTTCTACTACTATTTAGTCTCGTGGATCACTCAGATTTAGGGTGTAAGATTATCTGCTGTTTTTAAGTTTTGAAGAATTTAGGTGTTTTTCTTCAGCTGGCATCTAGAATATTTTTGGCCACTCTTTCTTTTATGTCACTTAAGGTACTTTCAGAACACTGGGGCTTATACAGCTGGACTCTGACTACAATATGCCTTAAGCTCTTATCTTTAACTCCCAGTCATTGCCAGAATTAAAGAGAACAAAGGGCTATATGTTCACTGCAGCCTTCAATTATTCCTAATTACCAACTTTGATACAGTTTCATTATACAGTACTGAGTTTTTGTGAGCAGTTCTTTATATTTATGATGTCTTGGTAGTTGATTATCAAAGTCCAAATTAAAATTTTTTGTGAGGAATTTTCAGGAAACAGAATCTATCTGAAGTAATTTTTGTTAAGTTGCATCAAAGCAATCTGATCATTTTTATAAGAACAATATATTTTTATTTCAGTATGCTGCAGTGCTATGATAGGACACAGGAAGTGTTTACATGGGTCATTTCTACAACAGGGTTTCCCCCAGTTCTTGGTCATGGCGCCACCTGCATGATTGATCTACTCTGAGTTTAGAACAAAGGGATCCTCTACTAACACTGTGGTGATTTCTTGCACTTACTCTTAGGAGAAATCAAGCAGATGATTGATAATCCCATTTGAGACATCTTGATCTGTAGTCATCCTCAGGTTCTATGGGATGTCTGTCCGTCATTTCAGTTAATCTTTCAAGAGCATTAAGGCACTGTTTGATACTTTTAAGATACTGCTACCTCCTCAGGTTGAATCATATGAACTTGACATTTACAGTCAAATATTGTTAATTTCATATGTGTCAAACTAATTTTATTTAGAAATCCTTCTAGTATATGATGTCAATATAAAGATCTGCTTTTCAGGGAAATAACCATTTCCATCGATATTTAATTTAATCCAGTTTTTTCTTGTTTTGTCAATAATTTCTTAGACATAGCATTGGGCAGTAAGCCTATTGTGGAAGAAGGCTGGTCAAGGTGAGATGAGAAGAGATCTTACCTTGGTGAAATGTGTCAGCTTTTGGTGAAGCTGATGAGAATTTATCGACGCTGTTAGTATTTTCACTCACTGCCACATGGAAAGCTGTGGCTCCCTGTCTTCTAGGCCAGGGTCAGTGTGTACTTTATTTTCAAGGCTCAGATTTTTTTCTCACTTACTGTGTGATGTCTTCCCTAGATTTCCATTCCATATAGTCACATCTTACCACTTAGAATGCTGATGTAGCGCAATTCTATTTTGACTTCCTTTTAAAAAGGCCTTTGTCCTGTCTCCAGACTAGATGGTTAATTTCTTGCGGGCTAGACAGCTTCTCATTCCTGTCTGAGCTTCAAAGAAGGAGATTCACACTCAGTAAATACTACTGGATTTAGGATACTAAAATCTTCATTGAGAATTTTCTTCTTCATGATGGACTTTCACTCAGCTGGCCTAATTTATGATACACAGTCTCAGTGGTATTGCACCTCACATAGTTTTATGGAACTTTATATGGTACTGCCACTTACCAAGTCAGCCTCAAGTTCATTGTACTTTAAATGAATGTCTCTTTCTGGCCTGTGATGCTAGGACAACATTTCCCCTCTTCAGTTGGCAGATTTTGGTGAAGTTGATGTGAATTTATATTTCTAAAATATAAAAACAATCATACTGTTTATGTATAGAATTTTACCATTTTAAAGGTACTAATTTTTAAATAAAAACATTCAAGAAATTTTTAGTTGTGAAGGTCTTAATAATCTTTGCTGTTTTTTATGCTAATCACACAGAGCAAAGGATTATGGGAACTAGCAGATTCAGCAGACCATGTAGATGAAAGTTTTTATTTAAAGGAGACCCAAATTTTCTTTGAAGTTAATTAAAACAATAATTTCTCCTTTCATTGTCATTGTGCATTGTAGTGTTCAGAATGCCTTTTTCTCTTTTCATATTTATGATTATACAACATGGATATGCCATATATTTTTGGCAACTAGATAGTGGCAGACTGATTTCAGGATAACAAATCTTCTAAAATTTATGCATTTACCTTTTAAAAAATTAATATTGTTACTATGATAATATTGAACATTAGAAGAAATGTTAATTAACAGCATGAACCCAATGCTTATTGTTAAAATTAATACTTACAGTAATGACAATATATGAACATATTTCAAAGTTTCAGTGTGTTTGAGAGATAGAATATGAAAATATTTATTTACAAACTAATTTCTTTGTTTTTGGTTTTCTTATCATTAACCTTTTTCCTTTAGCTGAAACAAAAACAATTTTAAAACTTACATGGAATATAACTGTGTAAAATCAATAAAAGCCAAGCTGCTCTGGTTGAAGCCGTAAGAGGGTCACAAGGACCATGTCAATTGTGGAGCAGTTTCTCCGCGTCTCACAGAACCTATGAGGCACTTCATCAGATTAAAGAAAATGTCTTTGATACACACAGCTGTCCTCTCTTATTTATTTGCTATTGACTTTTGTAGATTTAACATCCATAACATTGTTGATGCCTAAGTAAAGAAATGCAACTTAAATTTCTGTAGAGTATTTTGAATTGGACTTGTTCAGAGACCACTGTGACAGAGCTCTTAAGCAATGAGAGAGCCCAGAATGTGAATCTCAGTATTGTTTTCTCTTTCTTTACTCATTGTATGTTTCTAGAATATTTGAAGAAAGTGATTAAAAACAAAACAATTTTGTCAAAAGAATCCAACTGCTGGAGTTGGTGAAGATAAATAATTTTAAAAATTAGGAATATAATCATTGTTGGCTAGAAATACAAGTTTGGGATAAATCACAGTCTGAAATGTAGTATTTCTAGTTTTCAGGTTTGGTGTTAAATTCACAAGTGTTTATTACTGAATGAATAAATAAGGTAGTTTTGTGTCTTGAGGTGTGATCATGATTTCTCACATTTATGTGATTCACACCATATGCTTGATGTGTAAACAAAGAAAAAGTGATTTTTGGAATTTTTATTTAGTCCTTTAGTTAGTACAAAAACTACCCCATTCAGTAAAGAAGAAAAGTTTGTTGAATGTTGAAAGATGATTCTCTTCTTGGATATTGAAAGATATCCGAGATACTTACTTTCAACAAAACTGTAATTTGTTAGAAAATTATTAGCATTATTGTAAGATTTTATCTGAAATAACAGTGGTGAAATAACTTGAGCAGCTATTTAGCTCATTACTGTGATGAGAAGAGTTTGATTGGCACATTTCATTTTAGGAAGTGTTTTTCTTTCTATAACTTTCGGTTGGTAGAGGAGGGAACTGGAAATTTCAGTTCAACCGAAATCAACTGGCCATGTTGTCGGGAAGTATTTTCCTTGGAGGAAAGACCTTAGAGAAGGCCGTGAGTCAGCGTGTGCTCTTTGTCGAGGAGTGCAAGCCTTCTTGAATTGGGCATCTCAGGAGGGAGAACTGCCGCCAGGCTTTCAGGTGCTGACTTGCCCCCTCACCTGTTACCAGGATGTCATCAAGCTCCGCACCATCTGAGGACGAAATGTTGATTAGCACTGTCTTAGGAAATCGAGGCATTTTGATAGAAAGATGCCAGCTGCCAGGTGTGACTTTGAGTCGAGAGAACTTTCTCTCCGAATCCTCTGGTGTTTGGTTTGTCACTGAACTCTGCTTTACAGATATTTTCCCTCCTTGTGAGAACAGCAGCAGAACCCTGCAGAATCGTGCTGACCTTCCTCACCTCACCTGCGCGTGCATGCTGTCAGTGCCTTCACACGTGTACTCTTCTAGCAAACTCCATCATCTGCCATTGTCTTCGTGATAGTGACTTAGGTTGATGTGGCCCAGTGAGGTTGTACTTGTACAGGCTGTGGAGTTCCTTTTTCTCTTTAGTGGCATAATTTGTAGCTTTATTTGTGACCTTATATTGAGAGAATCACTGAAGAT